>NC_041401.2:116658150-116735121 GCF_900747795.2 Erpetoichthys calabaricus
TCTCATTTGTTCCTGAATTTCTTTGGATCTTGGCATGATGTCTAGCTTTTGAGGTGCTTTTGGTCTACTTCTCTGTGTCAGGCAGCTCCTATTTAAGTGATTTCTTGATTGAAACAGGTGTGGCAGTAATCAGGCCTGGGGGTGGCTACGGAAATTGAACTCAGGTGTGATACACCACAGTTAGGTTATTTTTTAACAAGGGGGCAATTACTTTTTCACACAGGGCCATGTAGGTTTGGATTTTTTTTCTCCCTAAATAATAAACACCATCGTTTAAAAACTGCATTTTGTGTTTACTTGTGTTATATTTGACTAAAGGTTAAATGTGTTTGATGATCAGAAACATTTTGTGTGACAAATATGCAAAAGAATAATAAATCAGGAAGGGGGCAAATAGTTTTTCACACCACTGTATATATATATATATATATATATATATATATATATATATATATATATATATACATATATACATATATATATATATATATATATATATATATATATATATATACATATATATATATATATATATACATATATATATATATATACATATATATATATATATATATATATTTACATATACATATATATATATATATATATATATACATATACATATATATATATATATATATATATATATTGTGGGGTACAGCCCAGACACAGACAGGTAGACATCGTTGATTTCAACCCACATACGTTTATTTACAATATTTAAACAACAGTGAAGCACACAACCCAGTGCCGCAGCACCAATTACTCACAAGTCCAGGCCCTTACACAATGCCTCTTCTGGTCCGCCTCCACTCCTCTCCTCCGAGCTCTGTCCTCTTGCACCCAACTCCAGCCATCGAATGGAGGGAGGCGGCCCCTTTTATACACACCTGGATGTGCTCCAGCTGCCTCCCGATCAGCTTCCACCGGCACTCCCCAGTGTGGCGGAAGTACCGGCTGCGCACCTGGAAGCACTCCAGGTGTCCCTGGTCTTCTTCCCCCCCAGCACTTCCGGGTGTGGTGGAAGTGCTGAGGGCCAGGGCTCCTCAGGCATTGGGGCGCCCCCTGGCGGTGACCACGGGTCCCTATAGGGTTGAGCTTCCAAGCTCAGTTCCCGTGGTCCCCAAAGCCACCAGGGCGGTTGCCCCCCTTGTAGTCTGGAGGAGGCGTAAGCCCTCCTTCGGTCCTTCTGGGCGTCCCGGCTGGGTACCTCCCCCAGCCGCCTGCCACAATATATATATATATATATATATATACAGTGGTGTGAAAAACTATTTGCCCCCTTCCTGATTTCTTATTCTTTTGCATGTTTGTCACACAAAATGTTTCTGATCATCAAACACATTTAACCATTAGTCAAATATAACACAAGTAAACACAAAATGCAGTTTGTAAATGGTGGTTTTTATTATTTAGGGAGAAAAAAAAATCCAAACCTACATGGCCCTGTGTGAAAAAGTAATTGCCCCCTTGTTAAAAAATAACCTAACTGTGGTGTATCACACCTGAGTTCAATTTCCGTAGCCACCCCCAGGCCTGATTACTGCCACACCTGTTTCAATCAAGAAATCACTTAAATAGGAGCTGCCTGACACAGAGAAGTAGACCAAAAGCACCTCAAAAGCTAGACATCATGCCAAGATCCAAAGAAATTCAGGAACAAATGAGAACAGAAGTAATTGAGATCTATCAGTCTGGTAAAGGTTATAAAGCCATTTCTAAAGCTTTGGGACTCCAGCGAACCACAGTGAGAGCCATTATCCACAAATGGCAAAAACATGGAACAGTGGTGAACTTTCCCAGGAGTGGCCGGCAGACCAAAATTACCCCAAGAGCGCAGAGACGACTCATCCAAGAGGTCACAAAAGACCCCAGGACAACGTCTAAAGAACTGCAGGCCTCACTTGCCTCAATTAAGGTCAGTGTTCACGACTCCACCATAAGAAAGAGACTGGGCAAAAATGGCCTGCATGGCAGATTTCCAAGACGCAAACCACTGTTAAGCAAAAAGAACATTAGGGCTTGTCTCAATTTTGCTAAGAAACATCTCAATGATTGCCAAGACTTTTGGGAAAGTACCTTGTGGACTGATGAGACAAAACTTGAACTTTTTGAAAGGCAAATGTCCCGTTACATCTGGCGTAAAAGGAACACAGCATTTCAGAAAAAGAACATCATACCAACAGTAAAATATGGTGGTGGTAGTGTGATGGTCTGGGGTTGTTTTGCTGCTTCAGGACCTGGAAGGCTTGCTGTGATAGATGGAACCATGAATTCTACTGTCTACCAAAAAAATCCTGAAGGAGAATGTCCGGCCATCTGTTCGTCAACTCAAGCTGAAGCGATCTTGGGTGCTGCAACAGGACAATGACCCAAAACACACCAGCAAATCCACCTCTGAATGGCTGAAGAAAAACAAAATGAAGACTTTGGAGTGGCCTAGTCAAAGTCCTGACCTGAATCCAATTGAGATGCTATGGCATGACCTTAAAAAGGCGGTTCATGCTAGAAAACCCTCAAATAAAGCTGAATTACAACAATTTTGCAAAGATGAGTGGGCCAAAATTCCTCCAGAGCGCTGTAAAAGACTCATTGCAAGTTATCGCAAACGCTTGATTGCAGTTATTGCTGCTAAGGGTGGCCCAACCAGTTATTAGGTTCAGGGGGCAATTACTTTTTCACAAAGGGCCATGTAGGTTTGGATTTTTTTTTCTCCCTAAATAATAAAAACCACCATTTACAAACTGCATTTTGTGTTTACTTGTGTTATATTTGACTAATGGTTAAATGTGTTTGATGATCAGAAACATTTTGTGTGACAAACATGCAAAAGAATAAGAAATCGGGAAGGGGGCAAATAGTTTTTCAAACCACTGTATATATATATATATATATATATATATATATATATATATATATATATATATATATATACCCTTGAGACAAGTGATTGACAGCAGGGTATTCACAGGTGTGCTGAACTCTACATTCCTGGAATCCCTGGAACTTTCTCATTATACCTTTCTGAGAAGGCAGCTGGAGACTCCCATGACATTATAAATACAGCCTTGCAGATTATAACAGTGGAGACTGGGAAAAGGGACATGACACGAGATTCTGGATGATGATAAGGAACATTGCGATAGTGGAATATCTTTCCTAGTGAAGTGATTGTTATTGTTATGGGGAGTTTGATTCTGATAGAAGACTACTGTAAAACAGTTGTTGTGGAATACACACACCCGTTAGTGGGCTTAACTTCCATTCGGCATGTGTCTCAGTCTTTCCATCTTGGTGCTTATTACAATTGGTGTTCACGGGTGGGATCGAACCAGGAAATGACCCGAGATGGAAGCCTGGTACCACCAACTGATAGAAGACTGTAAACCACTGCCTGGGCAGACCAACATCAGTCTACAGAAATCATCTTCAAGTCCCAAGTGCAAAGCACAGGAAAACAGTAGTCAATAATGGAAAGATTGTTTTATAGTTATCCCCCAAGAGGAGACACAGACACTGACAGAGTGTGCCCAGTCACATTCGAACAGGCAGTGACAGAGGCAACTGAATGTGATTATGTGTTTTCTGAAAAATCTGCACAGCCTGAAACAGTGCAAAGAACAGTGCCTCCCACAAACAGGATGCCAAGAATCCAGCAAGTTCAATACACTGAAGGAGGGGACAGATCTCCCTCTCCTGGGGAAGATGTTGCATCAGTGTGATCCTTGGACACAGACAGGATACCATCAGGACAAACACTGCCTACTTGCTGGCAATGTAGTCTGGGCCACATACAAAAATTCTGGCCGAGGAAATAGCTTGGTCTGCAAGATGGGAGGGAAACCATTCAGGAATCGGCAGGAGCCCAGTGTGAGTGGGACACTGCCAGACCCCCTGACAGTCCCAAGTGCTCACAGTGACCAGAGGAACCTATCTATGACTGTAGGATGCTTGGGGCTACCATAGTAAGTATGCAGCCAGATTTACTGCCTCCAGAGTTGCAGCTGACTACCACAAGGACATGTTTTATCATGGCAACTGGAGAAGGTTGCACACATGCTTGGGGAGGCTATGGTCAGTCTTCAAATAGGAAAGCAACAGTGGACTCACAGAGTTTAGGTAGCAGACATCAAAGTCCTCTACATATTGGGGCTGGACTTTTTACAGTGGGTACAAAATGTGCAGCTGGACCTTAAACCGGGTGCTATCATTTTTCCAGATGGTACAACCTATAGATTTTTAGGTTACTGGGAACATCTGGAGCCACCCCCAGATACTCTGTCCATCTCTACTGACCTGCTGCTTCCAAGGAATGCCTTACCTACCTGGAACAACATGTTGGAGCCACTGTGGGCATACATTTGTGAAGGACTCACTACATCTCAGATGGAGCAACTACAAGATCATCTGCTGGAATACCAAATAGGTTTGCAACTTCTCCAAAGGAACTTGGACCGACATATCTGGTACAACATGAGACAGACACAGGCAATACATCTCCTATCAAACAATGGCATCACTTCATTGCACTGTATCATTCGACGGCACCCGATAGGATGATCAGAAAAAAGTTGGCAGCCGGAATTATAGAGCTCTCAGGGTCACATTCTTCTTTCCAAAAGAAAGGTGCTTGCCCATTGTTCTAACTGCAAAGAAGGATGGCAGCTTGTGATTTTGTGTAGACTATTGGCAATTAAATGCCTTCACACTAAAGGATTCCTACCCACTGCTGTTCATAGATGAGTCCTTAGACCTCATTGCAAGGTCAAGTTTGTTTACATTGCTAGATCTTCGAAATGGATGCTGGTAGGTGGAACTAGCCCCTGGCACAAAGGAAAAGACAGCATTCACTACAGGAAGTGGGCTCTTGCCTTCCCATGTCATGCCAGTTGGACAGTGTAATGCTCCAGCCACTTTTGAATGGCTTATGGACAGAGTGCTTCCAGGTATTCCGTGCTCACATTGTCTAGTGTATCTTGATAATTTATTGGTGCATGGACAGACCTTTGACGGTGCTTTAAGGTCATTGTGTGAGGTTTTCCAAGGGCTGTGAGAGGTGAACCTGAATTTACTTCCAGACAAATGTCTCTTACTATGGTTTCATTCTTGGGGCACTGCATGAGTAGCAAGGGCATCAACACTGAGAATGATAAAGTGGCAGCAGATATAGAGAATGGCCGATTTTGTGGACACAGAAGTAAGTTTGTGAGTTCTTGAGCCTGGTATCCTAATATAGGCAGTTTGTTCTAAATTTTGCCTCAATAGCAGCACCCCTTCACCAGTTACTGCACCAGGACAAACCCTTTCAGTAGGGTGCAAAGCAACAGGAGGCATTTATTCACCTAAGACATCTCTGTGCCACGTACCTATACTGGTGCCTCCTGATTCCCATTTACCTTACATTTTGGACACAGATTCCAGTAGTGTGGGAACTGGATCAGTTATATCCCAGCAACACCCACAAGGAGAACATCTGAATGAGTGGTAGCCCATTATAGCCGCACCCTGAGCTAACCAGAGCGCATTTACTGGAGGGAGTTATTGCCAGTGTTGGAGGCTTTTCGTCATTTCCGACATTACCTCTGTGGGTTAGACTTTGTGATCTCTACAGATCATGTTGCACTTTAGTGGGTATTGTCCTTCCGAAAGCCACAAGGACAGGTGGCTCATTGGCTAGAGCATCTCCAGATGGTTTTAAAGATGAACACCTAGAGGGGGGCAGCCATCACAATGCAGATGCCTTGCATTAGAGGACATGTGCAGATCAAGACTGCCAGTACTGTCTGTGACTGGAACAATGAGAGCTATAGACAACTGAAGAGGAGAAAAAGCCCAGCTGTTTTTTTGTTTTCCTGAAAGTGAGATAAGTTGGCGTGAACAGCAGGAAAAATATTTGGATTCGTGCAAAATAAGAGGTTGGGTGGAGCAGGAGCAGGAGCAGGAGGTGGCACCAGGCAATCAGGTGGTAAAGGGACTTTGGTCCCAATGGAACAGTTTGGCTATCCATGATGGCATATTAAAGAGACAGTGGTATGATCTGGCAACAGAACAAGGACAGTGTCAAATTGTGGTACCAAAGGGGCTGCAAGAAGAAGTGTTAAAGAGAATGCATGTCGCCCAGGGTGTTGTTACTTGGCTGATAGTCATGAGTCTGGTGCACCTGCAGTTTTTCTGGGTTTTTATAATAATAAAAATATCATTTTTTATGTAAAACTACTTAACAGATGATGACTTTTTCTCATTTATAAACAATATAGTCAATAAATATGTTTAAAACTTTCTATTAAGCTCTGCTTCATCACATTTCTCAATGAAAGTGCTGTTCAATTCTTGTTATAAAATTTGATTTTTGTATAGAAATCAATAATAATCAAGATATAAGTGGAATATATCATTAATATTTAACAAATACAAAGAAGACAAGATTTCCAGAGCTATTGATGTTAATTGGTTTGATCTGAACAAATTGAAAGGGTTATATTGAAATGATACAATTAGTCTGGATGAACATACAGTGCATCCGGAAAGTATTCACAGCGCATCACTTTTTCCACATTTTGTTATGTTACAGCCTTATTCCAAAGTGGATTAAATTCATTTTTTTCCTCAGAATTCTACACACAACACCCCATAATGACAACGTGAAAAAAGTTTACTTGAGATTTTTGCAAATTTATTAAAATAAAAAAATTGAGAAAGCACATGTACATAAGTATTCACAGCCTTTGCCATGAAGCTCAAAATTGAGCTCAGGTGCATCCTGTGTCCCCTGATCATCCTTGAGGTGTTTCTGCAGCTTAATTGGAGTCCACCTGTGGTAAATTCAGTTGATTGGACATGATTTGGAAAGGCACACACCTGTCTATATAAGGTCCTACAGTTGACAGTTCATGTCAGAGCACAAACCAAGCATGAAGTCAAAGGAATTGTCTGTAGACCTCCGAGACACAAATCTGGGGAAGGTTACAGAAAGATTTCTTCTGCTTTGAAGGTCCCAATGAGCACAGTGGCTGCCATCATCTATAAGTGGAAGAAGTTCGAAACCACCAGGACTCTTCCTAGAGCTGACCGGATAATCCTGTAAATATTATGAATGTCTTTCAGAAACATTGTTTCACAGAAAAGTTCTCAGCCAGTTTCTGCATTCCATAGGGATTCAGTGGATTCCCCATTGGCTCTGAACGCACCAGCAAGTATAAGAAGCCCAAAGTATGCAAGTAAATTGGTTCAGTCCATTTCCTTCTCCAAAAACATGCCCCCCTCCAAATTAATGCATTCCAGTATGATTTTCTGGATGGTGTCTGGAATAAAAAGTTCAAAAGAAGACATGGCACTTCAAATGTGGCACTTGGTGCCACGGCCCACCTGCCAAGTTGTTTTGCCTGCCTAAGGTAAAGTCATCCCTGATGGAGGATCGCAGGAATCGTGAGAAAGAGGGATCCTTTCATCGGTTTGGCTGGCCCAACACTGTTTCAGCCGTGGAATGGCCAAATGGGGGAGGCAGCTTGATGGATGAGGTCTCCAGGAGTCTAAAATTATCCAAATCTTATTATGTGATATCATCTACTGTTAAATTCTGCTCCGTACTTCTCAAAAATTTTTAATTTTTTATTGAGGATTTGTTCTGTTCTGTGTATTGTATTATATTGTATTGACCCCCTACTTTTGACACCCACTGCACGCCCAACCTACCTGGAAAGTGGTCTCTCTGTGAACTGCCTTTCCCAAGGTTCTTCCATTTTTCCCTACAAGGTTTTTTTTTGGGAGTTTTTTCCTTGTCTTCTTAGAGAGTCAAGGCTGGGGGGCTGTCAAGAGGCAGGGCCTGTTAAAGCCCATTGCGGCATTTCCTGTGTGATTTTGGGCTATACAAAAATAAACTGTATTGTATTGTACATGATGTCATGATGGTTGCATTTTTATCACACTGGCAGCAAGGCATGGTAGCTCCTTCTGTGGAAAAGAATACCATTCCATTTTTTTTTTTTTTGACATCCATATTTTTCCACTTGTTTGAGAGTCAGTTCTATCCTCTTCTTCAAACTCACTGTCAGACTCTGAATTGACAGAAATATGATCCTCGTATTCTGAAAAATCTTCATCTTTCAAAGTGAGTACTACCTCCACATTGTCTTCTCTCTCTTCTAAAATTATGTCTAAGCCCAACTGAGCAGAGATTTTCTTTTCCATACTGGATTGTTGGAATCCAACAATACTGGAAGCTACATACACAGAACTATTTGTTTGATTGTGTCCCTCTCCAATTCTATTTTGAAAAGAAATTAGAATGATTGGTCTGTTGAGATTAGGGATTGTACGTGAATGGGAAAGTTATTGTTGAAGGTTAGATGGGCATGCAGGAGTTGATGGGGGTATTTATGGTTGATGGTGATGTAAATGATTGCTATGATTGTTATGATGGGATTAGGTTTGGGGTATGTGGAAACAATGTTTTTAAAGTGGCGTTATACTGTCTTACATACAGACAGTTTCCACAAGCTCCCGGGTCACTGGGTCACCACCAGTGAAATGAATATGTTAAGGGGATGGGGGGTGGGGGGTGGCACAATATGTACTCAACAAAAAATAGTCCCTTAACATGCTCATTAAAGGGTTAGTCCTAGGGTTAGGGTTAGGTCAGGTTGTAAAAAAATGTTTTTTTTTCAAGAAACGTTGAAAATCATACTCAACAGCCACACAAGGGTTAAAGCACCTCTGTCACAGTTTTTATTTGGACAGTGTCACAGAAATGTGGATGACTTTTGTTGGTGCTGTGACATCTGCACTGCTAAGAAGGGTCCATTTGGTCAGTCTGTAGCACCACTCCAGCAATATCTTGCTGGGGCTCCCATGGAGCAATTGGGTGTGGATGTATTGAAATCCTTTCCAAAATCTGCCTGGGGCAACTGCTTTGTGTTGGTAGGTGTGGACTATTTTACAAAGTGGCTAAAGGCATATACACTACAGGCAGAAAGGGTGGCAGAGGCTGTGATAGAGGGAATCATCAGTCATTTTCGAATACCTGTGGAATCACATTTGGATCAGCAATGTAAGTTCTCAGCTGGGTATTCCAGGCCTTGTGCACCTGACTGGGTATTCTGAAGACTCACACCACACCTCTGCATCCACAGATGATGACTCCCACAGCCTTGGTATATTGATTGCCTCTGAACAGTATTGTAAAACCTCCAGGACTGGAGTATGTCAGAAAGCTACAGGATGTACTGGATACAGTGCATGAATTTGCTTGTTAGCATTTGCAGAAGGCAGGGCTAACACAAAAGAGACACTATGACTTACGGGGCTCAAGGGAATCCTTTTTCAGCTGGTGATCATATGTGGGTGTACAGCCCGAAAAGAAAGAAGGAAAGTTCACCTAAGGTGGACAGTTCGTGGGTGGGCCCTTGCCAGGTCCTAGAGAGAATTGGGGAAGTGGTCTACCGGGTGCAGTTACATTTCCCAGTATGGAAAATATTTCTACATCAAGATTGCTTAGCACCATATAAAGGAGGCATTGATCAGCATGCACAGGAATCTGAGGAAACATCCCTGACTTCCCCAGTTTCACCTCCCACCTCTGACTTAACACCACAAACCACAAGCAACAGCACTGCCTCTAAAACGATGAACACTTCTTCAGAATCTACTGCAACTTCTAGAAGAATGTCAGACACACATACCTGCCTGTTATGAAGATTTTATATTGCCCTTGAGGACAATGAGCTAAAGGAGGGGCAGTATAATAGACAGCATTGTAGTTAGATGTTGTATACATGTAATGTAATAGCCAGAATTGTCACCCTAGAGATGAACAGGGTCTGGATAGATGATTGATGGTGGGGTATTCACAGGTGTGCTGCGCTCTGTGCTCCTGGAACCCCTGGAACTTTTTGTTATACCTTTCAAGTCTGAGAAGGCTCGAGAAGGTGGAGACTCCCATGGCATTATAAATACAGCCTTGCAAATGATAACAGGGAGATTAGGAAAACGGACAAGACATAATATGCTGAACGACGATCGGGAACACTGTGTTAGTAGAATATCATGCCTAGCAAAGTGGCTGTTATTTTTATGGGGTGTTTGCAAGTTTGGTTCTGCTAGAAGGCTGCTTTAAATCAGTTGTTGTGGAATAAACGTGCCCATTACTGGGCTTAACGTCCATTCAGTGTGTGTCTTGGTTGTTTCATCTCGGTCCTTGTTACAAAATATATATATATATATATATCTTGTCATGCTTGGGTTACACAATCGCACAGATTTATTCAGATTTATTCAGGGTTTTCAACAAACATAAACTTTATTCGTAAACAGCATAATAAAGCATAAAGAATAAAGTAGAGGATGTCTGGGGGAGAAGAGAGACAAGGCAATAAGACAAAAGGACAGCTGCTGTACAGGCTTTTAAATGTTGGAAGTGCTACGTGAGATGCAGATCACGCAGCACAGCAGCAGCAGCAGCAAGCCAGCAGCTAATGGAGCAAAGAAGGGGTAAAAAAAACTGTATTTGTTCCCATTGTATCACCGTTTAAGAGGGGGTTTTGGAGGAGCAACTGTGTAAGGGCCGACCCCTTTACCCAAAACAGAATGTAAAATTTAAACGGGTTATATGTATTAAGTGAAATGACATGCAAAAAAACAGAAACATAAATATATAAATATCCCTCCACCCCAGCAATAACAAGACACCACCAAATATATATATATACAACAAAAACCCTCCCTTGTCCCTGTAACAAATAAACACACAACACGAATAACAACAATGAATGATAAACTGAAAATGAATGAGAACGTGAGTCCGGTGATAAAGAAACTGTCCTGAAAGCGGATGACTGAATTAGTGAAATTGCGTTGTTTGATTCTCCCCGGAAAAAATGGAGCAGCCTCAACGTGAATCCTCGTGTGTGTGGTGGATGATTAAGTCCTACCCCGGGGTCTCTCGTGGTGAGGTCCTTGAAGTAAATCCGGCAGATGGAAAAACAAACTGGATGGCTAAGCGCGATATGGAAAACAACAGGTACAGTGTGGTCGTGATTGTGGAAAAAAAATCTCCTTCTCTCCTCCCTCTTCCTTCTCCTCCTGCTGGCTTAAATAGTCCTGTGACGGCTGTGATTGATTAATTGTAAACAGGTGTTTTCCAGGTTTGTGGCTGTGGTCTCCTTCCATCATCGGGACGGCATTAACTGATACACAAACAGTAAACGGGACAATGAAACGAGACGCACTCAGTACTGACATTTAACACTAACTATGTGGCCCCGCTACAACTGCATCTTCTAGAGGTGTGTTCAGCCCCCCTCTTCACTATATATATAAGTGATGGTGTACTTGTTCTACTATGCAGCAACACCTGAACAAATATGACCTTCATGGTAGAGTCAGCAGAAGAAAACCTTTCCTATGTCCTAGTCACAACATTCAGCACCTGACATTTGCAAATTAACATCTAAACAGGCCTGATGGATTTTGGAAACAAGTCCTATGGACTGATGAAGTTAAAATAGAACGTTTTGGCCACAATGTGCAAAGATATGTTTGGATAAATAAAAAGGTACCAAATTCCAGGAAAAGAACACATCTTCAGTTATAAAGCATGGGGGTGGATCGATAATGCTTTGGGCTTGTGTTGAAGCCAGTGACACAAGGAACATGTCATTGGTAGTGCGAGGAATGAATTCAAATAAATACCAGCAAATTCTAGAAGCAAACATCACACCATCTGTAATGGAATACCTCAAGAGGTGCAAGCTGACAGTTTTGTCATGGTCCTCACAGTCCCCCAACTTAAACATCATTGAAAATCTGTGGATAGATCTCAAACAAGCAGTGCATGCAAGACAGCCAAAAAAAACCTTGCAGAATTAGAAGCCTTTTGCAAGGATGAATGGGCAAAAATATCCCATTTAAGAAGTGAAAAAGTCTTAGCTGGCTACAAAAGCATTTACAAGCTGTACAACTTGCCAAAAGTGGTGTTACTAAGTACTGGCCATGATGGGTGCCAAAACATTTGCTTCAGGACCTTTTCATTTTTTTGGTATTTTCTACTTGTGAATAGTGGAAATAAATATAATATTACTTAAAATACTAAAGAAATCTAGCATTTTTAACTTTATGTCTTTTGGTGATCAGTTCGTCTTCTGCTCAGTTAACTATTCACAGAAACAGATATTTTATCAAGGGTGCCCAAACTTTTGCATCCCACCGTGTATATATATATATATATATATATATATATATATATATATATGTGTGTGTGTGTGATTAATACTTTCTTAAAGTTTATTCTACTGGTGGATTTGTATAATGGGATATTTCAGGGTATGTATTTTCTAACCATTTGTACCTTTAAAAATATGTGCAACTTGAATAAGGGTCAAAATAACTTTAGAAGTACAATATAAAGAACACAAAAGAAGGAAACAGAAAGGGGCGGGGCTTGGTTTGGGATAGCCCACTGAATTTAAAAGAATGACATGACAGCCCCTGTGGCAGGAATTATAGGAGGAGTCCATTAGTTGAAGCTACTCGCATGTGGTGCTGGGATGCCTAAGTAACTAAGGTGATTTCCTCTTATACGTCACATACAAAAGGTATGCCTCCAATATTTTGGGGTAAATCAGAAGGTAGAGAAGAAAGACAACATCTGGTAGGAATACTATGTAAATGTAATTGAAAGTGACCTGCTGAATAAGCACCTTAACTTACATGAGCTTCCTTTTAAAATGAACAGTGTCTCCCTATCTGAAATGAACTGTAGAAGATAGTAACTATATTATTGATTGTTTTTGTGTGCATGTTTGCACCTCGCAATTTATGTATATTTTTTAGTACACAGATAATAATTTACAATATATTCATAAACATTCTGCATCTATTTTTATTGTATGAATAAATAACAAATGGAAAGGATTAAGGTTGATTTATCTGACTCATAAACCATATTTTTTAATATATACATAATAGACATAATCAACAGTTTTCCACTATACACAATCAGGAAAGGCTTTAAATCAGTTTATTACATTGTATTCTTGTAGATTACCATCAAATGAAGGTTTGGCCCGCTGGATCTGTGGTTATGAATTCTAGCTAAAGGCATCATTGTCACGCTAAGCCACATTGTTGCCTTAAATGGCTTTAAAGGCTCCTTATGTTTCTATGTTTTTGTTTGGACGCAGATGCCCACAGATGAAAAGCCGACTTTATTTTGTCTCAATGTTGTGTTTTACCTGAATAAACAGAGTAAAATGAAGGTCCCCATATGCACTCATTCAATTTACTTTGACACTGCTTGGAAGATAAGACAAGTAATTATTATCCACTTGAGTTCCCACTTCAGCTGAATATTACCAAAATCCAAACATAACAGTTACCTAAGTCAGATTGTACATATTTGATTTGGACAAATCAATTAATTTATTAAATTGAATTTGTGAGTGAGAGGCTGTTGTGCAGATGAACTAAAAAATCATTTGCATTCTTTCTGAGGTTGCTTTTTAACTTTTTTTTTCATTAAGGCATGTCAAGAAAAGCTGTTGTTTAGCAGCAAGTTTAATCTTCTTAACATGACGAGTGCTGCTATTGTGAATATTGCTGTCTGTATATAATAGCGGGACACAGACAGACTTGCAATCCCTACAGAATTCAGCTTCAGTCTTGATTTCAGGCAGAATGAATTTTACATCTGAATATAGTATTGATTGATCAGAAGGCACAGCTACCATGACAAAAAGCAAATTAAGCACTGAATGATCAGTGGGAATCACACACTTACATCACAGTATTCAGTTTATTTTTTATGTAGCTTATTTCCACATACGCACATTAAGAGTGCAGTGCATATTTAGAAATACTGTTGAATAAATAAAAACAGCCCTGTGGTGGGCTGGCGCCCTTCCCAGGGTTTGTTTCCTGCCTTGCACCCTGTGTTGGCTGGGATTGGCTCCAGCAGACCCCCGTGACCCTGTTGTTAGGATATAGCGGGTTGGATAATGGATGGATGGATGAACGCATAAATAAAAACAAAAACAAATGTACCGTATATCTTTATGTGCATATTAGAATGTGCCTAATTATTACATAAATTAGGCTTGTATAGCTCCTAATTATATTTATCCTAAAACTAACAGACAACTTCTTTATTTTAATCCAATGATTTAGTCATTTGTTTATAAATGCATATGCATGTTCAGGTTGATACTATAACCTGGCAACTTTCTTGGCTCTACTTATTTGTTTCCTTATTTTTTGTTGAGTTTTCTGTATTTGACAGACTGAGTGTGTGTTTGACAGTTCTTAAATTACAACAAAAGCTGCTTTTCTGTCAAGTGATTTTATTGATCTGAGCAAGATACATGGTGCAGAAATCTTCAGTTTTGGAGAAAAAAAATGTAAGAGAAGAGCAGAAATCTTCACAAGCCACTAGTAAAGATGGGTGACATTTATTGCTTCTAAGCCATCTCCTGTTGAATGTTCATTTTTATTAATTGACTTTATTCATCTGACCAAGAAAGATGCATGATGATCACACTGTACTACTAAGATCATCAGTCCAAGACAAAGCATCAGGACTGTAAACTGTATTATGTTATGGGCTGTCCAATCAACTGATTATTTACTTCATCTCAAAGGTGGAGGTTTCTGCTTTTATTTGAACTCAATGGTACTCAGATGCCATGAAAGTTTTCACTCTTACAGCACTATCAGAAAGACATATTATGTTAACATCACCCTTCCTGCTCAGTACACACATAACGTTGTCTTGCTTGGTCCACAAAAGTCTTGGTTGTTAGTAATTCATGTAACTTTTTACTTGTTGGTCTCCCTAAACCTTCCAAAAATTGCATGTGTACTTACCAATATATAGAAATGTTCCTACAGAACTGTGGTTATTTTTTTCAGTGTGTTGGTTTCCTATTAAGGTGCAGATTCAATACAAGATTCTGCTCCTTGTATGTACAGTAAGTGTCGTACTTCACTGCACCCATAACTCTTCAGGACTTACTCACTCCATCAACTCCCGTTAGCCATCTCCATTCTGCATCCTCTGACTCTTTGGCTATCCCATGGATTTTAAAGCGCTCTACAATGGTTAATCAAATGTTTTGCTCCATTGTCCCTTTCCTATGGAAAAAACTGTCAGATTGTACAGGCTTTGTCATCACTGGCTGTTTTTAAACAAAGTTTCAAGACCCATCTTTTTCAATCCGTTTTTCGTGATTTATGAGGTTTATTTTATTTTTTGAACTTTAACATAATTTGATATTTATTTTAGAGTTAGGTGCTGGGTTGAGCTACAGAACTGACAAGGCAGTCTTCCCAGAAGTTCTGCCTATGCCACATGGCAGTCCAGGTAAGACTGTGGCGATTAGATGGCTTAACACATGGCACAAATCTTGGTGTGGGATAGAAGAGAATAGGTTTATGGAGCATTGGGACTAATTTTGGAACAAATGTGACTTTACCCTATAGTGGGGTAAATACAAATATACATAGAAACATAAATTATAACCCAAACTGTAAGGGCACAAGTAAAGTAAGTACCACATCAAAAATAGCTAGATATGTCAAAAATAAAACAAGTGAATTAGAGTTGTATGTAGCTAAGCATAATTATGACATAGTAGCAGTAACAGAAACCTGGCTAAATTACAAGAATGGAGATGACTATGACATAGATGGTTGCACATTTTTAGAAAGCATAGACAGAAGAAAAAAGGAGGGGGAGTTTGGAGCTTATGTCAAACAGAATTTAAATGTTTTCTCCAGTTGGACGGTGAAGCACATCTTAGTGAGGCTGTCTGGATGCATCTGGAAAGCTTTAAGGAAAGAAGCCTTATTTTAGGAGTACAGTAATTTCAATGCACATCTTTAATCTTTAATAATATTAAAAAGGAAAGTTTACAGGGGGATATTATAATCATGGGGGACCTTACCTGAATATTAGCTTGGCTAACATTGTAAATAGAAAATGTAAAAATTTATAAATATAATCAGTAATTGTTTTTTAACACATATGTTTAAGCACCATCGCGGGGTGATGCCTGTCTAGATTTAGCATTTTGTTATTACCAGGATAGAATTTATGGTGTAGAGGTAGAACCACTAGGGTCAAGTGGCCATAATGTAGGAGGTGTGTGGCTCTCAGCTGTTGTAAAACCAGATTTATTTATTTCATTTAGGGGTCCTAAGGAACACACCCAGCCTTGACTCACCTTACATACACACACAGAGACACATAATATAGCAGCTCAAATAAATTAATGATCACGAATGCATTTAATAAATAATGAAAATAATAAATAACACACATGCAAAATCCCAAGCAAATAACCCTGACTGCAATAGCATAGATACAATCAAAACCTGACAATACACTAGGCACCAAAAAATCAACTATAAATGCTCATGAAGAATTTCCACACACAGTCTAGTACAACAAATTCAAATGAATATAAATAATAAAAGAGATTCTAAGTGAAAACCTTCCTGAATTTTATATAAAGTTTTGTCATACCGTCATGCCGATGTAAAAAGACAGATGATTGCGATTCTGCCAGCTTCTTGTGGCTCCCTTTTAAATTCTGTGCCAAACCTTGTTTCTCCCAGCAACCCCCACAGCAACAACCAGAGCTGTTTAATAGTGTAGTATTCCCAAGGCTGCTGGGATTTGCAGTCCATTTAAGGAGCATCGCTACATTAATTTAATAGAATTTTCAGGGTTCTCAGATGGAAAGACTAAAACTATTAACTTTAACATTCAAAGGCAAATTTTGAACAGATGCGGCAAAGTCTTCAAATGGATAAATTAGTATGCGATCTTAAGTGTTGAGACAGTTGTGGAGCAGTGAAACAGATTTAAAAAGTTTTTACATATAATGCAGGACAGGTAGATCCCAAATTTGAATTAGTAGGAAATAAAACAAAAAAACTCCACACTGGGTTAATAAAGAGTTGAAAAAAGCTTCAAAGAAAAATACAACTGCATATAAAACTGATAACTCCAATGCAAATCATAGGGAATATGAAAAGACCATGATGGCAACCATTAAGAAGGATAATAGGGAAGCTAAAAGGCAGTTATAGAGGAATATAGCCTGTAAGAAGAAGGATAATCCAAAAAGGTTCTTATAGTATTTTAGTAGTAAAAGAACAGTCAAGAAGGAGGTGAAATGTAGCGGAAATAGTAAAGGGGAATCAAAATATACAGAAATAGTGAATGCTCTAAACTTGCATTTTTCTTCATATTTAGTGTGAAGTGTATAATCTCCTACCACTAACAGAGACTACTAAGGAGGCACTGAAGGATTTGGAAATTGTAGAGGGAGAAGTGCTGCTTAGATCAAATATGCTGAAATCTAAAAAAATAACCAGGACCTGATAATATTTATCCTTGAGTACTAGAGGAAATTAGTGAATATATATATAAACTCTTGATGCATATTTCTAGAAAGTCACTGCCAACTGGTATATCTTAAATGACTGGAAAATGGCAATTGTCATCCTATTATATAGTAAGTTTAATGTGCGTCACAAGTAAATTAATGGGAGAAATTATTAAGGGTAACGTTGAGCTACAAGTATCAAGAGCAGAAGCTTTACTGAACAGTCAGCACCAGTTCAGAAAGGGAAGGTCTTTTTTTTTACTAACATGCTGGAAAGAAACAAAAGAATATGATCACAGTGATGCATATAATATTATTCATCATGACTTTCAGAAAGCATTTGATAAGGTGCCTCATGAGAACACTGAGCAGATGGGAGTAGAACTGGCTACTGTTAAATAGTGGTGTCCCACAGGCATCAGTGTTACGGTCACTGCTATTTTTAATATATACATTGTGAGGTTTCTGAACTCTTTTAAGACCCCTCCCCAGCCTCATATTTTGGGGTGCAAGACAGTGACTCACACGTCACATGGTACCAGAAGTGGAGTCTTGCACCAATGGAACCCCAAGAGGTATATGATATCCCAATACCAGCGGAGCAAAATGAGGGTTCTGCTTGCGCTCTGGTCTTTGTGCTTCCCAAAGATGTGCTGGTGAAGAGATAGATAGATAGATAGATAGATAGATAGATAGATAGATAGATAGATAGATAGATAGATAGATAGATAGATAGATAGATAGATAGATAGATAGATAGATACTTTATACACGGAGCTGCTGAAAAGGCTGCCACTCTTGGCAGCGCTGGAACTATTACTTAGTCTTATTCAAGATGGCTCTCTCGGACAACCCAGAGTGTTTCCTGTTCTAATTTGAGCACAAGGCAACACTGATGTGCTACGACAGGGGAGCCTGGCTGGTAACTGGGCCCTACAGGTCATACAAAACCTTCCTCCTGAAAGGCTCAATGATTATGACTTCCTGAAGCAACAGATCCTCCTCTGCATGGCTGTGAGCTCAGTGGCCAAGGGGCACCAATTTCATCTGTGGCACATTGATCCAGACCGCCCTATATGAGGACAGATCCAGGGCTTAGTGGACTTGATTCAAAGCTGGATCCGCAGAGACACTTTCAAGCACCTCATGGAGAAGCATGCTACTGATGCAGTCCTGTCAGGGATAGACAAGAGCCTTTGTGATGAAATCCTATGGAACTTCGTCCACTCCCTGCTGCATTTGATCCGCAGATTGGAAGGATCACAAACCACCTGAAAACAAGGCTGCCTAGGCTTGACCCCAATTTCAATCCAGCCAGCACAGACTTCTAGGGTCACCAGCATCACGGGTGGAAGACACCATCATGGGAACTCCAAAGTGCAGACTGAACACAGCTGCTTTTGCTGTGATCAACTAGGACATCTGGCTCAGGAGTTCTATCTCCCAAATGCACAAACCATAACCATCGGTCTGGCCCAGATATGCGGCTCGCAAGTGTTCCCCAAGATGTAAAACGAAATAGCAGTGGGAGGTGAGTGCGATGTTGCATTGAACACGGAGGAAGTAGAGGCTGCCATGCAGATGGAGTTTGTTTGCCTGCAACAAGCCAATAGCAACTTGGAATTTGAATTCAGACAAGACCATGTTGCAAATGACTCTTACTATCTGGAGAAAAAGGACACAACATTTTTTTAATTAAGGATGGTTTTCTGTATTGGGTGGTTTCTGATTGCATGGGTGATGGGCGTATCGATCAGTTGGTAGCGCTACGTGGGCATAGGGAGAAGGTTTTAAAAATTGCTTACAGTCACGTTTTGGGGGGTCACCTTGGCGCAGAAAAGACGAGGGAATGCATTTCGAAAAGCTTTTATTGGGTGAATATGGGCTGGAATGTGGAGCAATTCTGTAAGGCCTGTCCCAACTGTCAAATAGTTTCCGCTCACAGACTTGCCAGAGCAACCCTTGTACCAATGCCTATTTTAGATGTCCCCTTTGAGAGGGTGGGATTAGATATTTTTGGCTCGCTTCCCAAGAGTAAAAGTAGCTTTCAGTATATGCTTTTGTTAGTTGATTACGCCACAAGATACACAGATGTGGCTGCTCTGTGGTGGGCGAACAAGAGAGCAAAAGCACTCTCAGAAATGTTAATGTATATTGGTATCCCTCGCGAGATTTTGACTGATCAGGGCACACCCTTTATGTCTCAAATCATGAAGCAGCTATGCAAATGGCCTGACTGAACAATTTAATAAAACCCACAAAAAAGGTGATTCGACAAGTCATCCATGACAACCCAACCTCATGGGATACAGTAGTGCCCTTCCTCTTGTTTGCTGTACCGCAAGTGTCTACCGGTCTGAGCCCTTTCGAGCTGCTTTTTGGCCGGCAACCACACGGTATGTTAGAAATTTTTCGAGAAGAATGGAGAGGGACTCGTCCAACACCTGGAAAGGGCAGGTTTGTCGACCGAGTTGTGTCACTGCAGGAACAGGTTTCCAGACTGTCCGATATTGCAGTGGAACATCTTCAACATAAGCAGGAGGTGCAGAAACGTGATTACGAAAAGACAAGTAAACTTCCAGAGTTTGAGAATGGGGATTGGGTGCTGGTGTGGAATCCATTGGATCCGCATAAATTTTGGACTGAGTGCTTGGGTCCAGCAGCCATCAAAGAGCATCTATCCCCCATGAATTATAAAGTTAGGATTCAGGGTGGCGGAAGCCCATACAGGTTTTGCATATTAACTTACTGAAGGAGTGGCATGAACCTTTTGAAGTCATGATCATGCTTGCAGTGTTCCCTCAGACTGAAGTCACTATAGGTGAGAATTTAACCGACACTCAGAAGGCAGAATTGCTATCGGTGATCGAGAGGAACTCCAATGTCTTTTCAACCACGCCTGGCCAGACAACAATTATGGAACACGAGATTGTAAGTCAGCTCGGTGTTACAGTAGACTTGCCCCTGTATTGCCAGCCAGAAGTGACAAGGAAGGTGATATGCGAAGAAGTGCACAAGAACCTTCAATTAGGCGTGATTTGTCGGTGCAAAAGTGAGTGGCAGAGCCCAATTGTACTTGTCTCAAAGCCCGACAGTTCTGTATTGCTTTTAGGCATTTCAGTTAGATTTCCAAGTATGCTGCATGTGGACAAGCTGTTAGAGAAGCTCAAGCAGGTCTCATATATTTCCACTCTAGACTTCATGAAGGGATATTGGCAAGTGCCCTTGGAGGAATCCAGCTGTGAGAAGACTGTGTTAGAAAGTAAAAATGTTAGAGATGAATACACAATGGAAGGTCTGAAAATTGAAAGTGCTCTTTATGAGAAGGATTTAGGAGTCATAGTGGACTTGTCATTATAAACTTCCAGGTTTCAGAAATCATTATAAAAGCTAAAAGAATGTCGGGTTATATACTGTAGCATGTTGTGACGAATACAGATCAAAGGAGGTTATGCCCAAGCTTTATAACATACTGGTGAGGCTTCTTCTTCAGTACTGTGTACCATTTTGTCCTAGTGGATGACAAAATGTCTTTCTTTACTGCTGTATATTTCTGATTTAATTTCTTCCACAAAGGGTCACCAATCTCTTCCACCTAATTTCTCCAAAAACATGTGATGCCTGCTCAGTTTCACTTACTCTGGTGTAGTGACTTATTCACTCTAGTTAAAACAATCAAGGTTGCTGGTTGAATTCCTGCCTCTGCCTTACTGTGTGACCCTCAGCAAGTGACTTCACCTGTCACTTGTTACATATACTGTACATATGTTTTATTCCACCTTACACAATGACATCAACCGTATATTGTGAGATTTTTTAACTCTTTTCAGACCCTCCCCAACAGGGCAACACTCTGAAATGGGGCCACACACCGAAACAGGGCTACACGCTGAAATGTGATTGACATGTCTGTCAAGGACTGCTTGTCCGTCGCCGATGCAACCGCAAGTTCACAGCACCCCGCAGGTTCTCAGCGCCACAGAGGCAACTGCAAGCTCACCGCCTCTGCGTGCAACGTGTCTGTTGCCCAATGGGTGATGCAGGGAACATTGTAACTTGGCCACTGAAATGGCCCCAATCCTACTCGTTTGCTGTGTCAGTGAGTAGTAGAGTGGTAGCTCCAGCTGCAATAAATAACCTTGCTGTTCTTGTTTCAAGTTGATTAAAGCTGGTTTTCCTGAAGTTGTTAGACTCAGCCTCATCTTTTGGGTGCAAGACAATGACTCATGCCTCACAATGTAGAATAATAACTGTCTGCTTTTTTCATCCCGTCTTGGTCATTAGAGTGCCCGAAAAGGCTTCTTGAAGCTGCTTCATGTTTCCATAAATCATTTACAACTGAAGCCATTAAATATATATAAAAGCTCAGCTCTGTTCTCTTGCAACGTTTAACTAATACTTCAAGTGTTTGCAGACATTCTGTCAAACCCTGTATTTCTCAACAGTCAAAAAGCAAAATATAATTTTTTATGTTACTGCAAAAACACATTAGATTTGTGGAACTTTTTTTTTTTTTAACCCAAAAGCTACCTTTACTGAAAATCATTGGAAGAAGAATGTGTGGTGGCATCCGTTCTGATTCACCATGAAATTGCATTCCATTTAGATTTAATAGAGCAGGCAGGTGAAGACTATCCGGCCTTGACACCACTTTCTAATTTAACTATAAATAGCTGGTTAAGCTGAAGAACACTTTGGGCTCCTGTGGTTCTATTTCATGACACATTGAGCACAATGCAAATTAAAGGTTTCTTTAGAATTTTAACAAATGCTTGGGGCCTTTGTGCTTTCTATAGGCTTTACTCTCAACTTCAACTTGCAAATCTTCTGAGGGTTTAAGGTGACAGAATTGGAAGATGGAGATAAGGGAAGAGACAGCTGTACAGTTTTTGTGGTCATCACAGTCCAAGCTGGTGGTGACTTTCACTAATTTTTTAGTTAAATTATCCATAGGAAGTTAAGGATGACAAAATTAAAAATGACAAATCGAAATGCAGTGCAATTAAGGGTTCAGCACCCAAGGACATAAATCCTGCATGCATTGTACTGTACTTGAATGAAGAACCTGAATCATTTCACATGATACTTATTGACATCTTTTTGCAGTGCCTTATAAATAAAGTTTATCTAATAAATAAATAAACTTCTCTCTATACTGTATGTAGCTGCCCCCTTTGTCTGGGATTTAGGCATTACCTCAATTAATCAGACAAATGCATTTTAGAACATTTTTGCTGCCAATATTAGTTTTCTCCAAATTTGCAAAATTTTCAATGGGAAGTAAAGCTGCAGATAGCCATGAATGGACGTGAATGAAGAGAAGGGAAGTTCCTGCTCTGTGTTTGGATCACAGTCCATAAGAGGAAAGTATCCTAAAAATGCAGTAAAAACTTGATGAGATGGGCAACAAATGTAGATTCCATCAATGGGCATGAATTTCTCACTGGTACAAAAACTGAAATAGTAAAAAGAAAAATCTTTGCATAGTAGTGTTTTAACCATCCTAGACATTACATTCTACATTTTATGTGATTAACACCATTGTGAAACTGTAAGTTAGGACACTCTCTTTTTAGATGGCAAGTAGAGTTAACATGTTTGGCATATATTTTTTAAATAAGATTACACACAGGCAAATTCAGGGATGTTCAGGGTCCAGATGTAAATCAGTGGAGGTGACTGAACAAACAGTCCAATTGTTTATAGTCCAGCATCTCTACTATCAAGGCCATACTACCCACAGTTCTGGTTTATTATATCATTTTGTCTTTGACAATCATCTGTGACAAGTTGCAATTACAGTTACTACCCATATGTACACAGATTTTTTTGTTTCCACATTTTTTTCGCCTAAATTATCAATAATATCAGGTACCATATTATCATAGTAGTTCAGTCCTGCCATGGCCCCTGCCTGTGTGGAATTTTTCTGTTTCAGGTTCCACACCTTGCAGATGAAGCTTAGATCGACTGGGGGCTTTAAACTTGCCTTTTGTGAATGATAGTGGGAGTGTAGGGGTATGTCTGTGAATGGACAATGACAGAATTTTTTAAGATTGGGGATCGGGTTTATACAAGTTTATAACCAAAAGTTCATCCTATCTTTTGCCAAAACCAAAATGAGAAAGTGAAGTGTAGATGAGAAATAATAGCAAAACCTCTACAATCAGGTCAAAAATTAGAAAAAGCAAAGCATTCTCACATTGAGTAGTTTTGTAATTTCCTGTCATCTATGGATATGCTTGTGTTGGCTTTTATGTGGTCACTCCTATGATGTCATGCACCAGAGCTCAGCATTCTGGGTACAATCTCCATAGCAATTGTCATGGTGTGTGCCTCTTTTGCTAATGACTAACTAGATGCGCAAATTCATGCACCTTTTGTGTCACAAAAAAAGTCAGATCATTGTGATTAACATCATCATCCTGCTATATAGATTTAAAATGTTAAGTAAACCGAGAGCCTTACCACCACCCACTTTCTGCAAAATTATATTAGATATTAACTATTTAAACAGCAACACCAGAAGTTAAGAATTAATTTTAGGGTGAAAATGGGTAAGCCACAATAATTTTGAAAGAGTTATTAACTCTTTGTAAGTCTGCACACAAAATGCCGTTATTGTCCAGTAGCAGCACTAACTACTGTGTGGCCAGATGTTTGCTGGAGAGGGCAAACAATTGAAACTTTTTTTTTTTACATACATACCTGTTCTCTCTGTGGCACAGCTACTGTACGTACTACTTTGAAACGGGTAGCATACTGCTGGCCTTTTTCCACAAAGTGGAAGGGGCACACATAAGGCTTATTAGGTAGCTTTTTCAAATTTAACGCAATCAGACAGTCCTACTCATCAGTAGTTGAAGATTAAAATGCTACTCTGTCCCATTCTTATCAGTATGATGTCTTGTGTTAAATGCATTCCTGATATTGATCTGCTTCCTTTTTTCACATTAATATGGGTACCTTTAATGTACTTGCAGTTAAACTCAAGCGTCTCTCTCGGACTCCGAATTCTATGTAAATATGGTTAAGACTGAGTGTCTGTTGGGATTGAGCTGTTTGTTTGACTTTGGCTGCATGAAACTTCAGCATGAGCATGTAGATATCTGGCAGGTGGAAAGACCAGAAAGTTAGCCTTCTAACAATTTCTCACAATTCAGTAACTGTCAATGTTCATGTCATGGGAAATGTGGAGGTCACTAAGCCTTGCATCAAGTGGATGGATCAGACAGAAAAATAGATAAGTGCATAAAAGACATGCTTCTATTGTCCCAAATAAAAAAAAAATTGCTTACGAAGACAACTTTGATGTTACTATAAACATTGTAATAATAAACTAAATTAGGGTTGTGCCACACTGGCTGTTAATGCAAAAATGGCACTGGAGGATGTATTAATATCATAATTTTTGGTTTACTTTTTTGTCTTCATTTATTATGTTATATAAGGGTTAGTGTTAGAACTGTTCTGCAAAGTTGTGAGCTAGAAAAAGTAGTAGTGGGTGTCATCGACTGCCCACAGAATTAACAAAGGATAAGGACATTTTAGGATTCTTTTAAGATACATCTAAGAAACAACAATGTTTAGTAAGAGAGCTTGTCTTACAGCTTGTGTGGATACTTGTCTTTCTTCCTCTGCTGTGTCCTGTCTGTTTAATGTCATAATTCATCCCCATGCCATTTCCGTAGTGATCTGTATACAAGATCTGAGAAATGTTTTGTGGATAAACTGCAAGTTGAGCTATCACACTGCACAGAGCCCTACAGCCATTCTACTTGACTAGGTGAGATCCTTCAGAAGTTCATGCAGTTTTCTGGCCTGTTGAGTGCCGAAAAATGTGAATTACAGGTTGTCTCACACCCAGAGTTTAGTCAATATGCTGCAGCTTCTCTCTCCATAGTGAACGGTCTGCCTCACATAACAAGAACTTGAGAAGAGTACCAGAGTTAGATGCATTCATCATGCAATTTATAGGATAGTGTACAGAGTTTTATTCATTTATGTTTTTTTTTATTTTTGGCTCATATTAGCTGTAGTAAGTATATATTAATTAATTTAATAATTTAAAGTTATTTTTGACACATCCTATAGTATGTTGACACTGGTGTGAATTTTAATGATACATAGGTTTAAACACTGTGATACTCCCGAGGTTACCCGGCTGAGCAACCATGAGAATTCTACACATTGTCCATGAATTTTCTTGGGTTTCTTCAAAGGAATTCCAAGAAATGTGCATGTGGAGTTGGTGATTCTTAGCTGACCTGGTATGAGTGAGTGTGCTCTGTGATGAACTGGCATACTGTCTCGGGTTGGGTGTTACCTTAGGCTTACAGAGATGATTATTACTTTAGATCCAATATTAACAAAAACAGCCCTGTCAACTCTGTAACAGATAAATGAATGGATTGGATTGACAAACTATTCTAGTGTTCTATCTATCTCTGTCGAGGATCCTATTGTTCACTTGATGCTGCCAGAATTGGTTCAGGCTCTCCACATTGCTTTTTAGGAAAGAGATAGATGGATAAATACCAGGGTGTTTCGACAGAACATTAGGTTTTAAACCAGAGGAGATAAATGTCATGCTGAGACCACAGAGGGAAAATGGATCAGTCATGCTCATCACATATCAAAAAGTCCAATAACAAAGCAAACATTTACCTAATATTTGTTTTAAAAGAGATTAATTTTAAGGGAAAAAAAAACAGAGAATGAACTCTGTGCAGCCTGGAAAGCAGGAGGATGAAGGGAGAAAATGAGAGGTTGTTGAAATTCCTGAAGGCTATAAAGAAGATAAGCCAAGGAACATATTATTGCTTAGGAAGCCTGGGGCTTTCCCAGGAGCAATGCAATAAGAAAGAAGTGCAGATTCAGGACAGAGGAAGATTGTTCACAAAACGGACTGTCAAAAAGACTAGTGATATATCAAAATAAGCTGAAATCTGAATGACTAACCACAGGGAGAAATGATCAATTCTGAGATTTCCAAGTAAGCAGCATTTCCCTTTACTCTGTTACATCCTTTGAGCAGCTCTGGAGAATATCTATTGCTAACCTCAGGTTTTAAGGCCTTATATTCTTCAGTCTGCTTACTAATAAGGTGTGTCCCCAATCCTGAACTCTCCCACCACAAGCTATCAGCGGCCTTAACAAGACTGACAGGAATGATATGCTTTCTATACTGGGTCTAATGAATGATCCAATTTCAGCTGAGGGTTACAATTTGTTTCCGGAATCCTAAGACTCCACTTTATTGCGTCTTATTTCTGGAAAAGTTAGTGGTCTTATAAGGCCTGCTCACCATTTGCTGCTTCTGTAAACAGTCTAAATGGCTTTAGGCTCACAGCCTATTTGGTTTGTTACATCTCTGCTGGGAGGCATGCACACAAACGGATTGCATGAATAAAGCTCTCATTTTGATGACTAATGAAGCACACTTGAATTGCAACTCTTTTAACTTTGGCAAAATGACTTTCTAATTTATTTTATTTTGGTATAATGCACAGCAAAACAAAATCAGGGAATGTAGAGAGGCCAATTGTTTCTAGGGCAGATGCTTTTTTGAATGTTCATCATCTTGGACTGCTACATTTTAATAATTGCTCACCTTAAAGGTCAGTAGCACAGAAATACTTTAATTAGAAATCAGAAAAGTCAATGCACCACTTGTCCAAGACTGTAGATAATGTAACCTAAGACCCACATTAACGACAGCCTCAGGATAACCTTTGCCTAGTTTTATAGTCTGCTGAGCCATCTTCAAACCCACATTTTAGGAACACTTGGACAGCCTTATATATTGCTGAGGCATGAATTTCTGGGGTAGCATTAAGTACATGCATAATGATTCAGTCCTTTGCAGGGTTATAAGAAGCCAGACTGCATGCTAAAAAAATTTGGCACAAAGTCTTACTGACGCCAGGAAACACCATACTCACACAGCACAGTAGCTTTTACAGTGGTCACACATGCGCAATTAGGAAGCAGCTATCAAGTCCAAAGGTGAGTGTTACTTTGTGAGGTAGAGGGTTGGGTATGTGCGCTGATATCTCTTTTTCTTTGATGATAGATATAAAGAATGAAAGAAAAATAAGAATGCACTTCCGGATCCTGCACATTGACGTCACTTTCGGCCATTGTCCTCACAGGTGGCGCAGTGGTAGTGCTACTGCTTTGCAGTAAGGAGACTGTGGAAGATTGTGGGTTCGGTTCCTCCCTGTGTGGATAGCGCTTTGAGTACTGAGAAAAGTGCTATATAAATGTAATGAATTATTATTATTATTATTATCTATGATGGCATCACTTCCAGCACTGCCATAATGATGTCACTTCCGGCCATTCCAAATGGCGACAGTTCTACCATGTCATTTCCTTCCTCTATTTTGTATATGAAAACGCCTTAAACTGAGTTTTTTACGAGTTATTATTTATCACATAGTCAAATGGCTATGCCTGGGATTTGGATAGAATCAAAATTATTTACATGTGGACAAAGAGAACATGTAAAATACCCACAGACCATGTGGTGTGAGAATCAAACATATGTTTTAGAGATTTGAATAAACACTAACTGTTCCATCGCTATGTCACTACATACAGTAAAGCTGCATGTAAAATGTTAAAAATACACCATCTGTCCATTTTCAAATCTACTTAATCTGATATAGGGTCATGGATGTTGGAGACCTTTTTCGGGAACATTGGGCACAAGACAGAGAACACCCCTGGACATTCCACCTGTCCATTACAGAACACACTTACACACACTCTCACTAGCTAATTTTGAATTGAAACAAATTAACCAAAAATTCACATCTTTGACATGTGACAGAAAAACTGAAGTACCTGAGGAGGCACAGGGAGAATGTCCAAAGTCCACACAGGCAGAGCTCAAGATGGAATTCTAACCTGGGATTCTGTGAGGCTGCAGCACTAACCACTGCACCATCATATTAGATGAAAATATGCATGATGTGAAACTCAGCAGGATAAAGTAAGACTTCAAGGAAAAACAACAGTAATGTAGCAGTGGAAAATGAAGATGGCTGGAGTTACTTTTCCACATATTTTCTGTTACTTTAGTCCTCTGGAACTTTTAAACAACATTTTGAAGGTTGATCTACATATCTTTGCCAAATTATTTAACTGGTATGTATGTTTATCCACATTTAGACATTTATAACATATGAGAAAAATTGTTTTTCTCTTTTCTGTTGTATTCAGCATGGGGTGATACCTTACTGGGAATTCAGATCTTTAAGATATTTGTGTAGAATTAAAATTCTCTCACCTCTCCTCCTCAATAGATAAAGTAAAGAAAACATTATGGTACTGTAGCTGGCACTTAGCCTTTCCTTATTGATGGTAAATACATATAACAGAAAAGAAACCATGAAGGAAATTGTGTTCCCTACAACAAAACATGTTGCCTAGTTTGTCCATTGGCAGGTCTCCCAATTCTTTTTGGATGTATTCTATGTTTTTAATAGTTTTTTAGAGTTCCATATCCTAGGCTAGGGCATTTAGGTAGAGGCATATGTTGTTTTCTTCTTGGTAACAGTTTTCTTTAACAGTCTCATTAGCCAGATTTTCTAGAAGCATCAAGTATGCTTCAGTCTGTGTGATTTCTATATATGCGTCAAGCAACGTTTTTCACAAAAAAGTAACATATCAAACCACCAACTGCTTCCTTATATAAACAGTTCCTGTCATCACAGCACCACATCAAGCTTTGAACGCTGTAGCCAAAGTAAAATGATTGTGTTCTGTTACATACAATAGTAAAATATCAAAGCTTAAACTGTTGTAACCCCAATCACAGAAACACCTCAAACTATGTATTAACTCCTGCAAATTACATTAAATTTCATCAAAGCTATAAACAGTCTGGTTAAGGCCTTGTCATGCTACATGTTTGCTCCAAGTAAGTTTCAGTCTCTGACTTCATTTACATAGTCTTAGTGAGTCGGAGGCAGTCAGAGCGTATTCCCTTAACTTCTAGTTATGTAGTTTGTCATCTGCTGTGATTCAGTTCAACTAGTCCATGAATCACCTAACAAATTGTAGCAGTGGGCACTAAATGTGTATAAGAACTGACAACCATTGAGCACTCACAAGGAAGCATAATGCATGTAATGGAGCTGCAAGTAAACAGGGGAAGCAAAACAGAGGACAGAGATTACGGTGGAACTTGTCATGCTTGGAAAGCCTTCATACAGCACCTATGTGGCCAGGCAACACATAATTAGCTGTCAGAAAAAGGGGCGAGCTTGTGATACTTCAGGCATCTGAACCTGTACTTTAAAGTAGTAACAAAGTCATGTAGTTTGCCATTTACTGTGATTATCATTCATCTATACTGACATTTGAAACCAAGAGATCAACAGCTTCAGTCATTAAGTTTGACATCCTTTTCATCTAGAAGTTGTGTAATGTAATGCTGGCTTTAGCCTTTTGACCATCTCATATTTTCAGAGGGAGCACAAAGTATAGACTTTTGAGTTTAAGTGATTAAGAGGCTTATTTTCTGCAAACATCAAACTGAACATTTTTGAATACTATTTTTCCATTATGGATTCATAGGGTGCCCAATATTATTACAGCAGAATAAGGGACTTGGCAATAAACAACTTTTGATATGGTCCAGTCAATTCCACACTCATTCACACCAGACCAATCCAGAGTTGTGGATTAACCTAACCTGCATTTCTTTTGGGATATGTGAAGAATTGGGAGTATAAGGAAAAATCCTTTGGTGACAAACTGTCTGTGATTAGATCAAGTGCCAATCATAGCTCCCTGGAGCTGTAACAGAACTAGGTTATTGTATAAATTCCACATAAATGTATTGAAGATATCAGGAAAACTACAGTTTCAATTTAAAATCTGAACCAACACTTCAGCTGTAAAATGCAATAGAGAAAACAGACTTTTCAGGTACAACCTGAACTTTATGACTGATGAAATTTTGTGCCACCTCAAGAACCACAAAGGTGAATGAGTTCACCAAGAGTTGCATAGCTGAGTCAATAGGTTATATGGGCTAGCAGCAAAGCCTGGTGTTCTGCCCCACATGCTGTTAGCTGTTACTGTTATTTGTCAAACTGTGCTCCCTCCTTTGTCTTGTCATTTATTAACATACCTGTCAGTCACATCCCATGCTAACAGTGGTGTTATACATGTCTATGAAGATCATGTAAAGCATGTAGGTCCCATAATGAACACTTAAATACAATGCACCCCTTGTGTTTCACGTAGGCACCCCTTTATATCTTTTTTCAGTCACGTCCAATGTATCTTTAAGGTATATAAACCCATGGGTCAGGTTAGTTGTGGTGTGCAGCAATTTGAATCTCTGTCTACATGCATCTCTTGTCACGATTTCATCCTGGAAATTACTCGTCTTGTAAGTGTCTAATATCTTAAAGGTTTATTGTTTAATGCATACTGTCTGCTATGTACTATTTAGTAAATCATTACTTCTTATTTATTGTTTTTGGTTGTACACCTTTAAATACCTGTATTGTTTTTTGTATATACAGGGGGTCCATAAAGTCCGTGTGCAATTTAAAATAGTTATAACTTTGTAAGTATATGTGATAGAAAGAATTCATAAAAAGGATTAGAAAGCTTGATGTATCTAGTTTTTTTGTCTTTAGAAGTTTTATTTTTGCCGTATTTCGGGAACTGAAAATCCACATGAGTCTGTTCAACATGAAAGAGATTCTCCCAAAGTTAATATGTGGTGTACTTTGGGAAAAAATCGAGTCATGGGGCCATTCGTTTTTGAAGGGCTTGTTGTTAATGGTGATAGCTATTTAGAACTGCTGGAAATTACTTTATTCCTCAACTTGAACAATTAGGAATAATAGAGAATACAGTGTTTCAACAAGATGGTGCTCCTTGTTACTTTGCTTTGCATGTTAGACAGTTTCTACATGAGAAATTCCCTAACAGATGGATTGAAAGACGTGGACCATTTTCTTGGCCTCCACGTTCTCCAGATTTGACTCAATTGGATTTCTTTTTATGGGGACATGTGAAAACTAATGTTTATTCAACCAAACCTCGATCTTTAGAAGACTTGTTAGCTAGGATAACTGATGTTGTTGCCGGTATTACAGAAAATCAGCTTGAAAATGTTTTCCGAGAACTACAGAATCGCACTACCCTTTGTTTTAGTAATGATGGTGGACATGTTGAAAATTAACAAGAACAATAAAAAATGTGTTTCTTTTTTCTAATCCTTTTTACAGATCCTTTCTATCACATATACTTACAAAGTTACAACTATTTTAAATTACACATGGACTTTATGAACATCCTGCATACAGTAAATCAGTTTATAACAATGTATGTCCAGCAAAAGCCTTCAAGAAAGCTCACCCTTGTCATTTTTATGTCGTTTAAAGTCTCTGTAGCTGTGCTGCACAAACGGTGCAGAGTTGGCACAAAACCTGGCATTTTAAAGTGCTATGGCGATATGTCTCTGCATAAGGACCTGAAATCTCCTACAATAAACACAATTGACAGTGACATGGCTCAATGTTTAGTTCTTCACAAACTGCATAATGTGAACTTAGGAGAGAAATGCAGCAATCCACATACAGGAGACATTAATATTTTTTTTCATAATCAATTCTATTGATCCACACTGCCACTGGATTTGCTGATAATACTCTTTTCCTTCATCCTGTCCATACAGACTCACTTGATTCAAAGTGCTTGGGCAGGCTTTTCAACCCCACATTGTTCTTATCATACCTTTACTCAAGGGTGTGCATATGCACCAAGAATTTAAAGGTTAAATTAATTTCCTATTGGATATTTTAAAATATTCACATTGTGTCATCTTTGGTTGTATGGCATTATTTGTTAATCTAATCTAATCTAATCTAGTGTTTTTAGCCTAACACAATGTGAAATGAATCGTCCCTCACTTGCTATTTAATGTAACTTAGCTTCCATATGCTCCTTCCATGCAGCCGCAATTATTTTTTTTTTGCCACATCCATTGATTGCACATTCAGGTCGCTGGTTTCACCTCTCACCACTCAGTTGGGGTCAGAGGCAATACCACCTGGGTTCACATTCCCAAACTCTTTGAGCTGATTTGATGCAAGCCAGGATTTATCTCTGTTAAGGTGTGTGCACAGGGATATGGCAGGTGGATGAGACTGTGGCGTCCTGGATAATGGACTATCTCTTGGTCAGGCCACAATTTTAAGATGGTCTCTGATATGGATGTGAGCCACATTGGAGCACCACAAGAAATAGCATTGTTCCTCTTCATCCTGTACACTTCAGATTATAAATAACAACAGGTCATGTCACTTGCAGAAACTCTCCAATTCTGATAAGGGAGACAAGACAGAGTTTAGATAGTTAGAATCTTATTTGTCCTCAGGGGGTAATTTGGCTTTTTACAGAAGCTCTTTAGATAAACAAATACATAAATATATAGATAAATTAATATTATTTACACATACACATTAGAATGACTAAAAAGGAAGAAAGTTAAAAAGAAAGAAAACTTCTGACTTGGCTGGTATAAAAGAGACTCTGTAGGGTTTCTTCGCACATGTCTGCTGAATGATTTGTTTGCTGAAGGTATTCTGTGTTAGTGTGTTAGACAGAGCATATGCAGCATTATTCATAACTGAAGTCAGTATTGTTTTAATTTTCTCTTTTGCTGCTATCTCCAAGGGGTCCAGAGAATGTCCCATAGCTGAGCCTGCCGTTTCAATTAGCTTGTTGATTGAGTGGGAGATTCTTGAAGTGATGTTACCCGCTCAGCACACTACGGTGTAGAAAATCACCCTGACCATCACAGAGTTGTAGAAGATGTGAAGGATGTCACTACTGACATTAAAAGAACATGGTCACAAAAGAAAAAAAGAGCTTGCTCTGCCCTTTCTTTTATAGATCCTCTCTTTGTAACAAGACCAGTCCAACCTGTCATTAATGTGGACCCTCAAGTATGAGTCAGGTGAAGAACTTTGTTTCTTGAGAATTGTTGGCAACTTGACATCAGCAAAGCCAAGGAACTGGTTATTGACTTTTGCTGCACCAAACAGACTCTATGTTCAGTCACTAATCAGTGAGCGAATGTGGTGCATTGCTACAAGCACTTAGGGGTCCACATTAATGACAGGCAGATCCGGTCTCTTAACACAGAATAACTACAGTATATAAGAAATGGCAGAGCACACTTTTTTCTTAGAGGAGACTGCGCTTCTTTAACGTGAGTGGTGACATTCTTCACGTGTTCTACAACTCTGTGATGGTCAGATCATGGTCTATGCTGTGGTGTGCTGGTGTGATAACATCACTTCAAAAGTGACCCACTGAATCAACAAGCTACTTAAAAAGGCAGGCTAAGTTATGGGATGCAATGTCAATTCGCCAGAGGTGACACCATGAAAACAAAACTGAGTGCCTCTTTCTCTAACACATGATCATTAAGTACTTTCAGCCAATTATTGAACAGAACTGTATGAAAAAATGCAAGTGGAGCTCCTTTATACAAATCGTGATATTCCTTTATAATGCCTTACTGTGTCATAATATAATATAATATAATATAATATAATATAATATAATATAATATAATATAATATAATATAATATAATATTCATTTACTAGAGCTTCTGTACAAAACCAAATTTCCCCACAACAAAAAGTACTATCACTCTAAGATCGTCAGCAGCCACACACCCAGACCAATGGATTCAAGCAGGGCAAATCTCAAATTCTGCTCTTTAAGTTCTTGATCATGTCTTCTTCCATGTTTCTTTCACTCACACACCCACACCCATCTCTACACCTCCTCTCAGGATGGCTCTGCACCTTTTGACTTCATGGTCCCCTAAGATTTATGGCAAAAATTCCACTAAATACTACAAACTTAATATTATTCTACAGACTACATAAATCACAGTGAGCACCATAAGACACATGCATATACAGTGTAAGTAATGTGAGCATAGACTTGCAATCTGGGGATGAAATAATATATATATAATAATATATAATATATTGACTGGTGCCTAGCAATCAAAAATTGCCTATTCTTTGAAAGTCCAGAACCGTACTTTATATACACACACACACCCACCCACACACACGCACACGCACACACACTGTGTCAAACATGCAAGCACAGTGAATGTCTCATGGGCACTGATTCAAGATGACACCAGGTGAGAATGGAGAGGGAGTCTGTAAAACTATCTTCTGTTCTTACTTCTAGGCATGAGGAAGTTCTGCCTACAACTATCCAGGATAGATCAAAGCAGGCAACGATTTTGACTAACAGTCACCATAAGAAGCAGACCAGTGACTGCCTCAGTGCTGTTTCTACACAGGAGGAATGACCTCTCTTATTTTCACTGATTTTAATATAAACTCTTTTTTTCATTAAATAGTAATTTCTCTGGATGGAACCCAACTTTTTATATGTCAATTTCTGTTTCACTTAAAAATGCAAATATAGTAATATATACAGGTGTGTGTATGTGTCATGTGTATGATCATTATTGTCAGGTGTAGTCTCAGGTGCCTGTTGGGGAAAACCTTCTGTGTGAGTTTGTGAGCGTGCTTTTCCTGTACTTTCTGTAACATTTGTTTCCTGCACATTTACCATGGCGATCATATGGCATTTAAACTTATGAAGTTCCTATTAAATCTTAGAATGTTTGCCAAAAACTCTATTTTGGGATCTTTAGATTTACAGAAATGTCAGGTGTGTTATGAACAGTACTGCTTATTTTTATATTTATTTGGTGTAAACTAATGTATTTCTTAACTGTGTTATGCAAATTATCCTGGCTTTTTAATGTGAAAGCTCTTAGACCAGCATAGAAAAATGACTTGTTATTATGCAGGATTCCCCCAGGCTTACTTTAATAAAGAATGTCCATCTTGGAAACCTTAGAAAAATGATCTTGACTATGATTTGAGAAGGAATTTCTGAGATACACTAAGATTATAGGATTAGTGATTGTAACCGCATTACAACCAAACTTCTATCTTCCTCACCTGAAAATAATCAGCCTAAAAGAAGATAATTTTAAAATAGTATCCAAATTTTGATGTACAAGTCATCCTAACTACACTTACAAATGTTCCAAACTACTGGTGCTTTCATGTTTTTAATTTTTTGTTTTTACACTTTAAAACTACCTTTGTAAAATCAAACTTAATTGAAAAACCATCCTCTATTTCAGAATTCCTGTATGGTTTTCAAGGTATTGTATTGCTTAATTCTGAATCTATCCATACGCATACTTCATTTGGTCCAGCTGTCAAATGTAGTGTTTGCAATGAAAGGTAGAAAAAAAGGTAATAAAATATCCAGAAACGAAGAACTAATACATTTTCAATAAAATGAACATAAACTTCAACACTGTGTGAAAATTTTCAAAAAAGGAAAACACAGAACACATTAAAAATACTCAAAGACAGGGAAGAATACTGAATTCTTAGTAAATAACCCAAGGCCAAGAATTCTAAGAACTAAGACAGAAAAATGAAAAGCTTAATAAAGTAGAAATCCAAAACAAATAGGAAGGTCCAGAACAAAGTTCAAAAATATTAATTCTAATCCTAAAGACCAAAAACAAACAATTTTAATAAAACCAGAGGCAAGGAAACACATAAGGCAAAACCATACAGGAGTATGAAAAAGGGGCATAGGGCAATGCCTCAGTGAGAAACTGGGACTGGAGTCCTCAGTTTAATTTGCCCTCAGGTGGCTGGCCTAATAATTAGCATCAGCACCTGAGAATGAGTCAGATTGAATCCCTGGCCCCTTAGGCTTTAATCTTAATTGGAATGGGGAAAACAGTTGGTAACCAAATGTTCATAAATATAAAATTAAAAAAAAAAGAAAATGTTGGTGCCAGTGGCAGAGCTCTAGCAAAACCAGTAAACACTTATTTTGCATTCTTATTACAAAACTTTCTTACTACAGCTAAATAAATAACTACATTCCAAAATTCATCAAATATAAGAATACTATTGACGAGTTTATTTCATTAAAGTTCATCAAAGCAAAGTTATGAATGGATGGTGTTACTTTGAGATATTCAATCAGAAAAATAAAATCAGAAATCATCAGAAGGTGCAAAAACTGTACTGAATCTGGAAACACACATATGAAACAATCCAGGTGGGAACAAAACATTGTCTTCTATTTATTTTTAGCCTAGATTTTTTTTACATGTGCACTGAAGTTGGTTATTTAAAATGTGAATACAGAAGAGTTGAAAATGAAATGAAGCCAGTTGTCTTTCAAGGTTATAAAACTTACATGTTTTAAGTAAACAAAAGAGGGCTGCTTTTTCATCACAGTTCAATGTGTTTATAGTTCAATTTATTTTCCAAAGTGAATGGATTCAGTTTTTATAATGGTGATAATTACAATCATATGAAAAAGTTTGAGAACCCCTCTTAATTCTTTGGATTTTTCTTTATCATTGGCTGAGCTTCCAAAGTAGCAACTTCTTTTTAATATATGACATGCCTTATGGAAACAGTAGTATTTTCAGCAGTGAAATTAACTTTATTGGATTAACAGAAAATATGCAATATGCATCATAACAAAATTAGACAGGTGCATAAATTTGGGCACCCCAACAGAGATATTACATCAATACTTAGTTGAGCCTCCTTTTGCAAATATAACAGCCTCTAGACGCATCCTATAGCCTTTGATGAGTGTCTGGATTCTGGATGGAGGTATTTTTGACCATTCTTCCATACAAAATCTCTCCAGTTCAGTTAAATTTGATGGCTGCCGAGCATGGACAGCCTGCTTCAAATCATCCCATAGATTTTCGATGATATTCAAGTCAAGGGACTGTGACGGCCATTCCAGAGCATTGTACTTCTCCCTCTGCATGAATGCCTTTGTAGATTTCAAACTGTGTTTTGCGTCATTGTCTTGTTGGAATATCCAACCCCTGCGTAAATTCAACTTTGTGACTGATGCTTGAACATTATCCTGAAGAATTTATTGATATTGGGTTGAATTCATCCGACCCTCGACTTTAACAAGGGCCACAGTCCCTGAACTAGCCACACAGCCCCACAGCATGATGGAACCTCCACCAAATTTGACTGTAGGTAGCAGGTGTTTTTCTTGAAATGCGATGTTCTTCTTCCGCCGTGCAAAACGCTTTTTGTTATGACCAAATAACTAAATTTTTGTCTCATCAGCCCAAAGCACTTTGTTCCAAAATGAATCTGGCTTGTCTAAATGAGCATTTGCTTACAACAAGCGACTCTGTTTGTGGCGTGAGTGCAGAAAGGGCTTCTTTCTCATCACCCTGCCATACAGATGTTCTTTGTACAAATTGTGCTGAATTGTAGAATGATGTACAGATACACCATCTGCAGCAAGATGTTGTTGCAGGTCTTTGGAGGTGATCTGTGGGTTGTCTGTAACCATTCTCACAATCCTGCGCATGTGCCACTCCTGTATTTTTCTTGGCCTGCCAGACCTGGGTTTAACAGCAACTGTGACTGTGGCCTTCCATTTCCTGATTACATTCCTTACACTTGAAACTGACAGTTTAAACCTCTGAGATAGCTTTTTGTAGCCTTCCCCTAAACCATGATACTGAACAATCTTTGTTTTCAGATCTTTTGAGAGTTGCTTTGAGGATCCCATGCTGTCACTCTTCAGAGGAGAGTCAAAGGGAAGCACAACTTGCAATTGACCACCTTAAATACCTTTTCTCATGATTGGACACACCTGTCTATGAAGTTCAAGGCTTAATGAGCTAATCCAACCAATTTGGTGTTGCAACGTAATCAGTATTGAGCAGTGACATGCATTCAAATCATCATTATTACAAGGGGACCCAAATTTTTGCACAGCCAGTTTTTCACGTTTGATTTAATTTCATACAACTAAATACTGCTTCACTAAAAATCCTTGTTCGGAAAACACCCCAGTACTCAGATGTTCCTAGGAAATGAAAGATATACCACTGTTATCTTTTTTGTTGAAAGTAGAGTAAATTATTATGTATGCTGAGAGGTGTTCACAAACTTTTTCATATGACTATATATTGTAGCAGAACTATGTAAAATAAGAACTACAACACCGAGGAATCTCAGCTGTGACTTGATTTGACGTCTTTGGAGGGTGCAGGTGTCAGAGGGCCCTTTCAATGGGATCCGACTAGACAGAGAGGGGGGTTAGAAGTCTGGAGTTTATGCCTGAGTTCACCTGACTATCTGGTCACCAAAATCACTGCTTTTGGATTAGTGTTTCATCCTGAATTACTGCGCCTGTATAGATGTATGGACTGTCTTGGACTTGCATGTCATATAAGTACTGGGCTGGATTAGTTATCATTTATGTGAATTGTAGCATCTTGTGACCACTACAATATGAACTCAAACCCTTTCCAGAGTTAACTGAAGAGAAATAAGACTTTCTTGTAGGTGATCTAAGTTTTCTCAGAAGGCAAATTAATCATTTTTGCGATCTTCAGCCACGGTATGAAATAATTTTGAATCGATTAAAATTGTATGGCTTATCTGCAAAGGTATTAAAGCCAAGCTATTAGATTAAAAACCATTGGAAATCAGTACTGCAAATTTGTGAGACATGTTTTTTCATGTTGTGTCATTAACATCACACATCATAATTTTGTTAGAACAAATAGCACAGATTAAACCTCATAGACATATGAGTGTGATAGAATTAAAACTGCAGCCAATATTGAAACAAAAAAGCAGAACAGAAAGAGATTAGTTTGTTCCAGGAAAAAAGCTAACATTTATAAAAGGGAACAATGCGCCTTAATCCAAGCTATAGCACAGTGAAGCACAGTCAAGGTAATTTCAGAGTTGATGCTAGAAATAAATAGGAGTATTAGAGAACCAACATGCATCTTCTACCTTGATTTTAATATTGCAATTGACCAAACCTCATAAATAGCTCCATAGAAATATTGCAGAGGAGCAGTCATTAATTAGACTGAGAATGTAAATAGATTAGGTTTTTAAATAGCAAAGAATAAACTGCAAAACCTTAAAAATATGCATCTGATAGGGTTACTTATATAGATGTTCTAAATTGCACATCGTCCTAGTAGGCATCATTTATGAATTATAAAATAAGTCTAACTATCTTAACCTTCGTTCTAAATGGATTGAAATATTCGGACAGTCAATTTGCACTGATTATTGCCTAATTTTATTGGTCCCAGGATAATATAGACAAATGTAAGCTATACTGTAGAGAATGCTACGAAACATCCAGGAAATTAAACAACAGCAACATCAACATACCATGTCTGCATTGGGGGAAATGAGAGTGAGGTACAAGGTATCGAGCAATTCCACTCTGTGTCATCTACTCTTTAGCTGCTCGGACATGAGTAGTACCTGCACCGTTCTGTTTCAGGTCTGATATCCCTCCATGGGTGACTGAAAAAGCTCCACAGAAAAACTGTTAGCAGGGGCTGGGCTTGACCCACTGACCCACTGACATTCTGTTTCCCACTCAGACTTTTATGTAGCCATGCATTAACAGACATCAATATGTGCAGTGTCTTATTCTGTATGTTCAGCTATACTGTGCGATATGACTTTTTTTAATCACAAATTTTTTTAAAATGTTAAGTCACAAACATTAACAGGAATTAATCAGCAGCTAAAATAAAAATATAAATTTGTTAAAACACACAGAAAACAAAGTAGAAACTGACAAACGTAAATGGAAACCAAAAATGTCTATCCACTAATTAACTAATGAACTATGGCCAGTTAACAATGTAGGAGACAAAAATTGTAAAGGGTTTTTTTTTTTTTGTCAAATTTGTCAAAGACAAAGTCAGACACAGTCACAGTTGTGGAGACCTTGGTGAACTGGCCACCTAACACCTCCTGGGCATTCAATAGTAGATTCTGTGCTGGACATCCAATCAGATAAAAGAATCTTTCCATCCAATGATTTCATTGGTCCTTTATCAGAGATGATTTTTCCATACACAGGAGAGCAGCGTGGATTTAAAAGCAGAAACTGAAGGAGAATCTCTTATATTAACACAGATCTTTCCACAGCTTTGTGGTCTGTTATTCAAAGCCCAACCTTCCACTGTTATTTTTATTAATCTTTGGAATCTTAAGACCCCAGCACTGAGCCCTGCAGGACACCATATTTAATTTTTGAGTATATTGATGGAGTACTGTTAGCAAATTTCTGTACGAACTGGAATTAATTTGATAAATAAAAACTAAGGCAGGTAAGCACAGTGCCCTGTGAGCCCTATATCATTTTCCAGGCTATGTAGTTGAACAGAATGGTAAATGGTATGAAACACTGCACTTAAATCTAGCACGTAATTACTGCAGGATTTCCTTCATCAGAGGATATCATTTCTGTACTATGAGTGGTGGGGACGTCAGACAGGAATTTTTCAACTAAACTTTGATGTTTAAGATGAGACTGAAGCTGAGTAGCAATTACTTTTCAAGTGTTTTAGAGAGGAAAGTAAAATTTGAAATACGTCTATACTTATTAAAGATGTGGGCTTTTAAGATGACTTTTTAAGCCATGGTCTGATAACTGACACTTTTAGGGAATCAGAAACTGTGCCATTCAGTAATGAACTATTAATATTGCTAAGAATAGGTAATGCCAGAACATCTTTTGAGCCTTCTACTAGTTTAGTAGGTACTGGGTCTAAGGAACAAGTAGTAGGTTTCATTTTAGAAAAAAAAAGTTACAAATACCTGTTCTGTTACCAAATTAAAACTACTAAAGTGATATGTACAAGACAAAACAAGGTTTGTTCATCTCATATTAAGCACGTGAGGTGTCACTGAAATCTGGGATCTCATATTGACAATTTACTCGTTAAAGAATTTCATAAAGTCTGCACAGTTAACGTCTGTAAGTATTTTGCATTGTAGTTCAGACTTATCATTTGTTAGATTAGTCACTGTTCTAAACACTACATTATTATTATTGTTGTTGTTTATGAATCTAGAATAGTCCAAGTGGGCCATAAAGACAGCTTTTTACAGTATACTTTTTAACACTCTCTCTCCATGCAATTTAGAAAACCTGTAGCTTTGTCACTCTCCGTCTACGCTCCAGTTTTTGACATTCTAATTTAAGAGTTCAAGTATTTTCATTATACCAGAGTGAGTTTCTATGCACTTCAATCACTTTTGTTTTGATGGGAGCTACTGTATCCAAGGCTTCTTCCAAAGTTAGCCAGTCAGTCATTTTCTAACCCACTTAGCCATGAAAAAAGTGACTTCTGAAGTCACATTATAATTTCATGTGAGCTGATCTACAAATTTTGAGGCACAGTTACACTGATGTTGCACTGTCCTTGTTTTAATAAGAGAGTATACTAGTAAGGGCCACATCAAACATACTGCAGTGATTAGAAATAATTTGATGGTGTAATACTTAAATTTTCAATCTTAACGAAGTACGTAAAAATTAGGTTTAATATGTGGTTATGACTATGAATGGAGCCATTGAAAATCTGGCAAAACCCTCAGGAGTTTAACAAACAAATAAAACATTTGATAAAAGTGTCAGTTCCCACATCAATTTGTATATCAAAATCTCACAACACTACATGATCATAATTTAGAGCTCAATCAGATAAAAGGCTGCAAAATTCAGTCATGAATGATGAATACAGCATTGGTGGTCTTTAGACTAGTACTATAATTGTGCTGGAATCTGTTTTGACATCTAATATGAGTGCCTGAAAGGATGTGATGTTTGGTGATGCCCTGGCTAAGAGAATAGTGACCAATTTACTGGTTTACCAGGTTTCAGTGAGAAGATGCAAATCTATTTTTTTTACTTAATATTGTTTACCAAAGCAGCTTCATTTCCAAAACATCAATGTTCAGAAAGCAGCATTTTAAACTGCAAAAGTTTTATGTACTGGCGTTATATTATTTGTTTTAATATGAATTAAATTACGTATACAGGTAACCCTAGTTAATCTTATTTTAACTCCTGGTCTAATTATGCTTTTTATTCTTTGGTTATCAAATAATTTAGATAATGCTTCAAGACTAAATTTATAAGATCCCCCACAACAGGGATTCTGGGTAGCAGCTACAGGATACTAATAGGTAGGATAAACATCAGCCTGAAATTTAAGATCACATGGCTGCAGCCTGAATTGTATTCTGAAGTCAGCCAGTCAGGTTTTCTGCCATATTTGGGGATAAGCAAAATATCCCCTCCAGTTAGAATGAAGACCTTGTCTCTTGAGAAATCCAGGCTTTTCCCAAAAATCATCCTAATTTACAAAGGCTACACTTTTATTTGCACACCAGATGCCTCATGTACAAAACCTTGCTTAGATTCAAAACGGAATACTCAAAAAAAAATATAGGAATTCCTTTATAAATCTCAAATCAATTTAAAACTGTGCACACATAAATGCTCTTGCAGTCACTCCCTGTCACTGCCTGTCAGTAACCATGTACGGCTTAAAAATGCTCTTTTTGAATATGCATGTTCTAATCACCATACAAATTTTCACATGCTCCTCAGTGACATTTATACTACAAACCATGGAAGAACAAAGGAAAAAGGCAGAAAAAGAAACCAGCTAATGCAAACTTCAAGTATTATTAAACAAAGTGGAGAATCATTATGTTTGCTGATCTCTGCAGGAGTCACTAGCAAAAGAAAAAAGCCTGGAACCAAGTGACAGCAGCAGTAAATGCTACAACTTCAGAGCACTGCTCTGTTGCTGAACTGAAGTAAAAGTATTCTAATACAAAGGATGGAGTGAAAAGGAGTATTGCAGAATACTGGTGGAGGTACACCCGCCCTCAGTTACTTGACCAGTTAGTTGAAGCAGTCAGAAGGGAAACGACCATTGGTGGCCTTCTGCTAGGCTTTTACTGGAATTCTGATGTAATGCATCAAAATGATGTGATTGAGTACATTAATTTTACAGCATTCAATATCACAGTTATATATGCTACTACATTAATCATAACCAAATGGAGCACCTCACAATTTTGCAAGTAGATAAAGAACACACCTCACACAACACATATCCTTTGTTTATTTTATCATTTCTTAGATTGTAATTTGCCAAGTGAAGAGAGCAAGAGCAATGTGCTATCATCCAGCTCCCAGACCACCAGTGTTCCAGAGATCCATGGAACATGTTTTGCCTGATAAGGTGCTGCAGACATAGCAAAAATTGGTTTAGGCTATTCATGCCTTGTGTCAAACCCAGTATGAACAAATGCATGCAGTTTGTACAGAGCTGCAAGATATTAAGAAAATTTGAGGGAATCGAGGTCAAATCAACAAAGCTAACTTTCCTTCTAGCAAAAGCGTATCAAAAAGCACTGTAACAAGAAGATCACTGATCTATCGCTAGTGAGACTGAGGCTTTCAAAATAACAATAATAATAATAATAACAAAACCTGCGTTAACACGTGATAAAATAATTGTTGGCATTAATTAATTAATAACGTGTTAACTTGCCCAGCCCTAATATACAGTATATATATATATATATATATATATATATATATATATATATATATATATATAAATACTGTAAGTAATGTAAGAGGACGCTAGGTGGCACTATTGCCCACCTTTTCCCCCAACAGACAGACACGCTGACACAGGGTAAAAGCACTACAAAGATATTTAATCTTTCTTCTTTAGAAAGTGCTCCTCCAGCACCACAGCCACAAATAAATACAAGTAAATACACAATATTATTCTTCTCTTCCACACTCCCAGCAAGTTCTGTCCCACTCCTCCCGACTCCGGCTCTCTTGCTGGGTCTCCACCAATCCTTTATATCAGTGTTTCCCAAACTCGGTCCTGGTGAACCCCTGTGGCTGCAGGTTTTTGTTCCAACCACATTCCTAATCAGTGACAACACCTGACAGCACTGATCTCATTTAATTAGCTGGTATTTTTTTTCTTTTATTCGACATTCAGAAAAGCACAGCAGCATGATTTTTACATTTATAAGATATTTAGAAATATTTCTGCTTTTGCTATAGATTTAAATACTTAATTCTCTTGTGTTGATTTCATTATACTTTGCCCTTTCTCTGCGCAGTTTTTCCCTCTTTGTTGTATCTTAATAATGACAATTTAAAACGAGCAGAGCAGACACGCAGGCAAACAATACTAAATAATCAAAGGCTGCAAGTACTTTAGCAACCGACCCACTAATGAGTAAATCATGGATTAATTAAACAATTAGAAGACCTAGAAAAGTAGAATGAAAATCAAGATGAAAATACTGTTAAAAAGAAAAAAATAACATTATTCCTATATAACTGCTTGGTACATTTAATTTTTTTTTTTTTTTAGCAAACTTAATTTTCTAATTTCTATATTGTTTCCTAAACACAGAACTTGGGAAATATCAGTTCATTTAATTAGCCCAGGAGTTCAATTAAAAACAGAAGCTGGTTGGAACAAAAACCTGCAGCCACAGGGGTTCACCAGGACCAAGTTTGGGAAACACTGCTTTATATAGTTCTTGACCCGAAAGTGCTTCTATTTTTCCTCCCACGTGACTTGCCAGCACTTCCAGGTCAGATGGAGAATCCCAAGTCTTTAATCAGCCCGGAAGTACTGTGGGGCCAGTGCAGGATTTACGTATAAGCTACACAAGCTATAGCTTAGGGCCCCCGCCTTCTTGGGGGCCCCCAAAACAAATTGTCCGAGTGAGCAATTGTCATATATACTTAAATATACTACAGCATTATTTGTCCCAATCAGGCCCCGGATCGGCTCCTGGGTCTAATTTTCACACATTTCACAGAGCTTCCAGGGGGGCTCCGTCCCCCTCAGGGGGCCCCTGGACCCCCCTTTCGCCTAGGGCCCCATAATACCTAAGACCGGGCCTGTGTGGGGCTTCTGTCTTCATGACTTCCATGCACCTCTGGGCTACATGGAGGGAAGCATGACTCCCCAGATACCTTAATAGCTCCCCCTGTGGGAATCCAGGGCACCACTACACTTCAGGGGGAGCTACTATCTAGCGTTTTGGGGGAGTCAGTGTCCTGAAAAAGCTGCCTTCCCCCATTGTTCCACTTCAGGGGCATTCCGCCTGGGATAAGCTGCTGGCCGTCTGCCACTATATATATATATATATATATATATACTGTATATATATTGTGGGAAATAGCCCGGACACAGACAGACGGACATTGTTATCTCACCCAACACACATTTATTTTATACACTATTTACAATGTCAATCAATTGCACAACCCAGTGCCGCAGCACCAATCACCCCAACAGTCCAGGCCTCTGTCCACAATATGCCTTCAGGCCGCCTCCTTCTCTCCTCTATCTTTCTCACTCTCAGACCTCATCCTCTTCCACCCGACTCCAGCCTTGATTGAAAGGAGGTGGCCCCTTTTATAGTTACCCGGATGTGCTCCAGGAGGTTCCCGGCAATCTTCCGCTGACACGCCCCTGTGTGGCGGAAGTGCTGGCTGTCTGTATGGAAGCACTCCAGGTGTGCTCTTTTTCTTCTTCCCCCCAGCACTTCCTGGTGTGGCGGAAGTGCTGGGGTCCCAAGTCCTCCAGACCACGGGCCCCTACAGGGTTGAGCTTCCAAGCCCTATACCCGTGGCCCCCAATATAACCAGGGCGGTCGCCCCCTCGTGATCCGGAGGAGGCATGAGCCCTCCTCCTGTCCTCCTGGGCATCCCGGCTGGCTACTACCCCCAGCCGCATGCCACAATATACCTACACCTATGTGTATATATATATATATATATACATATATATATATATATATATATATATATATATATATATATATATATATATATATATATATATATATATATACACACACATGTAATCATGGGACATATATGGTTGACCAGAATGCTAAATGAACAACATATAAACACAATACAGACATTTTCTACATTTTGGCAGAAATTGACTCCAAAAAAAGCTGCATAAAATTTTTTTTGATGCCATCTGAACATGCATCTGACCAAACGCAAGGGATGAAAACCCTTGTGGACAGCATCATTCACTGCAATGAACAGAAAAACGCTTGGTGTTCAATCCGCGCTCACCTGACGCTGCAAATGGAGGGAAAAATGCTCAGGTCAGGCTTTTGTGTGGACAGGGGCTTAGACTTACTTACCAAGAAGCCCACCAACACACATGGTATGACCCTGAAGAATACATCCCAAATTACTGATTGATAACGTGAAGGAATCGTAGGTTGTGCCAGGCCAGCTTGCAACATTAGTGAGGGTCATTTGAGCATCACATATTACTTGGATGTTAATAGAATGAAAGTGCTTTGTTTATTGAAAATAAATTAATTTTGTGGTGGCGACTTCAAAGCAACAGGTGTGCAATCAATTAAACTGCTGACATTAGGAAAATCAAAAATCACTACAAATTGCCTTTTGATCTGTACTTCCTCCCACTAACTGTAAGGAAATGGGATGCATCTGGGTAGCATCTTAATTATACCATCCTATACAGATAGCATGACATGACTCAGCAATGACTAAGAGATTCCTGATCGGTCAGCCAGTTCACGGTTAAATGCTGCTATGGCCAAATAGATGACGGCTGTTAAAACCTGCAATGGGACAGGGATTTCGTGATTTCTGCATGTAGATCTCTGAAATATAGGTTCCAATTCAGCACACAACTCCAAGAGGATGCCACTAGGAATTCTAACTCCCATTATTAGCCAGACATCATAATGTGCCAAAAAAATATTGCAATCTCTAAAAGCTCTTGCCTTGTGTAGCCTGCCTTTAGCAATATCTTCTAAAAGAGCTAATGCTGCCATTGCCGATTATATCTAACATTATTATACAACACATAGCATACCCTTTTGAGAGGTAAAAATACTGAGGCATACTGAGGCAATTACCATTAAATGTATGTATTAGGCATTATTACCAACATTGAAGAAAGTTGTATCGAGAAAACATATCAGGTAACTGTGATATAATTAGTAAAAGAACATCAGAGCGTGACTGCTGCCTTATTGAAAAAAATGTTTGTGTAGAACTTATGAATGGTCACAACGTTGTGCAACTTTAAGTTAATTTCCACACCAAGTTAGTGTTTTTATAAATTTAGACTTTTGCATGAGAAATGACTTATGCATGTTTCTGAGCATAATTAAGTTTTATAAATGAGACCCCACAGGACTCTAACCAGCAGTGAAGGGAATGCAATCTGCTATAAATCAAATCCCCTCTATATATTCTTGGTGAGGCACCAGACACAATTAAATTCTGACATTTTCTTTTAGTTTTGGTGTATAAAGATATGAAGTTCCTTTTTAATTCCTCAGATTGATCATTAGTACCAACCTGTGCTCAAGAAGGTAGACACTTCATTGTCAGCCAGAAAGTCAAATTTAAACTCTATGTTAGATTCCCTCACCCCTATGAGGCATTTAATTTTAAACTGATGAATTAACAAAGTTTGGAATTCTAACAGTCTGCATTATGGAGTTGCCAATTATGAGCACTTTCTTGTTCTTAAGCTCAAAAGATTTGCTGCTTAGTGCAAAGAACTTGTTCTAAGTCCGAACTGGTGAACTGGTCGCCAAATGATAAAATTCTTCTTTTAGACTCCCATTCTCACTGTTATTCACTCACCCCATGGCTGAACTAGGGCTGCTAAAGCCACATACCAACTACAGTGGGGCCTGGAGATACTGAAGCCGATTCAGAAATGTCTGAATTGTCTACACAAACCGAGTCAATTCAGTTTTCAGTTTGCCTAATCTCTATCAGATCCCTAACTCAGCCCTGCAAAGTGCATAGTTTTCTGACCAACTCTGGGTTAACTATGCCTTTTTTGGCAGGTGAATCTGTCTGTATTGTCAGCTGGAAAACCTAAGTCGTACATACTGCAGGACTCATGACAAGCTGACAACTAATTGATATACATTTAGCACATAATTCATCTTTATCCTTATGTGGACAGTCACTTATGCAGCTTCTGAGTTTAGCTGGTTCACTGGGAGACCCTTGAATTCATGTTTTCACCATTTGCTGGGCAATTGACACTGTTGGTGTTTTCTCCAAGTCGAATGTCAGCTTTTACTCCAGGTGTAATATTACTTCAATGACAGACTGGTTCATTTTCAGCTATTCTCTTCTGTTGCTATTGTTGCTTGTGTTTTGCTTCTACTCGTATTCAATGAACAATTTGCATGTTCTCTGACCAATGCCATATAAAGCTTAGTCTTAGTCCTGGGTATGACATTAAACTGCATCCAGCCCTGCAAGCAGTCCTCCAACTTGCAGGGAAATCATGGGGGTTGGTGGCAGGATTGGCACTCCAGCCACTGTAAAAAAAACTCACACAGCTCCAAGACGACAGAAAGGACTCCTTTTTGCTCTCCGCGGGAGTAGCTCTGCTGCAGCCGCCCATAGGAAGGCTGCTCGCATCATGAAGGGGATGGGGGAAAGCCCTCAGGAGCCCCATTTCCAGAAGAGTCAAAACCATCAGAAAGCCAATGGGGTCAGGCCTGTCGGGGATCAGAACTGGTATGGTGCTAAGCTACATGGCAGCACTCGGGTCCCAATTTGAGGTGGCCCATACAGGTAGGCGCATGGAATGTCTTGTCTGTCCGAAAAGATGATCATCTTCCTCTGCTGTCGGAGGAGCTGCGTAAACTCCGCATTTCAGTGGCGGCACTCTCTGAGATGCGCAGACTAGGGACTGGCCAGATCTTTGTGGATGGATACACCTTTTATTGATCTGGTCGCTCTGATGGCTGTCATACTCAGGGAGTAGCTGTTGCTGTAGCGGATTGGCTTCTTCCGAAGGTGTTCAATGTCACTCCTTTCAACGAGCATATTATGAGACTCAGATTATGGCACTCCCTAGGTGCCTTGTCTGTTGTCTCAGTGTATGCTCCGACCACGGTGAGTGATGTCTCGGTGAGGGAGACATTTTATTCGCAGCTTCGTTTAGTGGTTGATGGGTGCCCACGAGGGGACACTCCTCTGGTCATGGGTGACTTCAATGCAGCCATTAGCACTGACAGTGCTGGCTATGAGGATTGTCTCTGTCCCCATGGGTCTGGTGACCGTGATGAAAGTGGCTGCATGTTCCTTGACTTTGCAAAAGGTCAGGGGCTGTGAATCGCTGGATCCTGGTTCCAGTGCCCAGTACCGCATCGTTGGACTTGATCACATCCTCGTGGACAGATGCTGGAGTAATGCAAAACTGCAGGGTCTACAGAAGTGCCCAGTTTGTGAATTCTGACCACAGATTTGTTGCTACTCTTAGGATCCAGCTTAGGTCCATTAGGTTACCACCTATTAGGAAAATGAGCCTGGACTTGGCCAGACTCCAAGACCAGGCTGTTTCTAATGAGTTTGCATGCAGTTTGTGTGAGGAACTTGCAGATTTGGGTGTGACTGCCGATCCTAATGTGATGTGGGAGACCTTCCATGACAAGACCCTGAAGTTTGTTGAGGGTTATGTTGGTGTTACCGGTATTCCCAAAAGGTGGTGTTTCATCTCGCAGGGCACTCTGGATATCATCGAGAGGAGATTCAGCACACAGCTCAATGGCAACTCTGGTCTGTACCGGGAACTGAGAGGGATGGCTGCGAGGGCTCTGAGGGCAGATAAAGAGGCGTTTGTTAGAGGAATCTGTGAGCAAGTGACACACCATCTGTGGTCTAGCGACCCACGTCCTGATTACAGAGGAACTGAAGCATTATGCACATCCAAATCGGAGAGTCACAGTCCTTATGGATGACACTGCAGTTGTGACCCACTGCGCTGGCTACTTTGAGCAGTTGTTCAAAGTTGATCCTCCGGCTAGGACGTTGGATATCTCTGGGTCCACGGTTCTTGAGGCTGGTCCTCCTATTAGCTGTGAACCACTCGGTTTCACTCGGTTTCACTGAGATTGCACAGGAGGTGAATCAGCTGAGGGGTGAAAAGGCTACAGGGATCTGTGGTATCCGGGGTAAACTTCTCCAGGCTGGTGGTAAGGCTGTCCTCCTGGCATTGCAAGCAATCTTTGCTTCCATTTGGGAGACTGGCATCATCCCATCCGCCCGGAAAACGGTACTTGTCCCTATTTGGAAAAGGAAGGGTGATCACCTGGATTACAGCAACTACAGGGTGTCACAGGAGGCTGGGGGACAGACCCAGCTGGGACGCCTGGAAGGACCGGGAGGTGGCTTATATGTCTCCTGGGCCACGAGGGGGCAACTGCTCTGGATCTTGAGGAGACCACAGGAGAGGAGCAAGGAGGCTCAAGCCCATTGGGGCCTGTGGCCACCATCAGGGGGCACCCCGAGCCTCATGGAGCCCGGGAAACAGGCACTTCCGCCACAGGAAGTGCTGCCGGAAGAGTGTCATCAGGCACCTGGAGCACATCTGGGTGGGAATAAAAGGGGCCGCCTCCCTACAATCAGAGAGCTAGAGTCGGGAGTGGGAGCAGGACAAAGCTCCCGTGAAGAGAGGAAAGGCGGCCCACAGACAGGGAGAGAAAGGCCTGTGTGCAGGATGGTTAGTGCTGTGTGCGACTGTGTTTAGAGAAATAAATGTGTGCTTTTTTATAAAGAAGTGGTGTTTGTCTGGTGGTGTTCGGACCCGTGTCTCACAAGGGGGAAAACACTGCTTTCAGTGCCAGGTAAGGTCTTTGCTAGGGTCGTCCTCAATAGGATCCGTGATCACTTGCTCACCTACCAGCGACCGAAACAATCTGGTTTTATGCCTAAGAAGTCTACCATCAACTGCATCCTGGCACTGAGGGTTCTCATGGAGCGCAAATGCAAATATCAGCAGAATTTCTTTGCAGCCTTTGTCGATTTTCGTAAAGCGTTCGACTCAGTTGATCGAGCTGCCCTTTGGGACATCCTGAGGGTTCGCGGGATCCCCTTGAGGTTGCTGGATATCATGGCTGGCCTATACACTGGTACTGTGAGTGCTGTGCAGAGTGGAGGCAGAACCACTGTGTTTTTCCCAGTTGATTCTGGGGTTCATCAGGCATGTGTTCTTGATCCTACTCTGTTCAGTGCTTGTATGGACTGGGTGTTGGGCAAGGTTGTGGGGTCCAGTGGCTATGGGGCATCTGTTGGTGAAGAAAGATTCACGGATCTTGACTTTGATGATGGTGCTGTGATCTTCGCGGAGTAAATGGAGGCTCTGATCGGGGCGCTAGAGAGACTGAGTGAGGAGTCTGACTGTCTGGGCTTGCGAGTGTCCTGGATAAAAACCAAGATCCAGGCCTTTAATGACCTCTTGGGCACAGCCATCAGCAGTGTGTCTGTGTGCGGAGAGAGTGTCGACCTTGTCAAGAGGTTTACTTACCTTGGCAGTGACATTCATGTCTCTGGTGACTCTTCCTATGAAGTCAGTAGATGGATTGGGAGTGCATGGGGTGTTATGAGGTCGCTGGAAAGGGGTGTGTGGCGCTCCCGATATCTATGCAAAAGGATGAAGGTCCAAGTCTTTAGAGTCCTGATGCTTCCTGTCTTGCTATATAGTTGCGAGACATGGATGCTATCCAGTGACCTGAGACAAAGACTGGACTCCTTTCGTACTGTGTAAAATCTGTGGGTACCGTTGGTTTGACTTTGTGTCGAATGAGTGGTTGCTCATGGAGTCCCAAATGAAGCACATTACCTGCATTGTGAGGGAGCATCAGTTACGGCACTACAGCCATGTGGCGCGTTTCCCTGAGCTCATAAGATCCTTATTGCTGGAAACCCGAGTGGCTGGACCAGCACAAGGGGTTGCCCACGTAACACCTGGCTGTGGCAAATAGAGGGTAATTTCCGGAGGGTGGGACTGGACCGCGTGGTTGTCTGAGGGGTTTCCAACTGGGATCCCGAGTTGTTTCGTCGTGTAGTGGGTGTGGCAATGAACTGTACCAGTGCATGCTTCCCAACTTGACTTGACTTGACTCCCTTCCACCACTTTAGCACATTTTTGGACTATCTGCTTGGACAGCTATATACCATAACATTCTGTCATTATGAAGTGGTGCACCTATTCCAAACACTACCCTTTTTCACAGTTAACACATTGTCATGGCCTCCTGGGACAATACTTCATCTTTTTACAAGTCTTACTTATGCACTAGAATCCAGTATATTGCTGAAATGTATGTATTAATGCTAAACCTAAGTATAATTAGACACAATCAGGCTTATAGATAACAGTATTGCATTAATAACTAGTGCTATATCAACTCCGGCAGACATTCAATTAGGTTTTTGTCTAGTAGCTGCACTTAAGAAAGTTTAATTAAGACAATAAGCTGCAATATTTCAGAGATGTGGAACTCTGCTTGCAGAATTAGAAGCACAGGCTACAATGCTATTCAGACAATGCAAATTCAAGGTAAAACAACAATAAAAAATGCAGCCCAAAACCAAAGTCAAAATAAAGTCTAAAAACAGAATACTATGGAAAAACATCAAAACGTAAGGATTTCAGATGAAGTCTGTTTGAAGTGTTGTTCTTTCTACTTATTAAGCCTCTCTGTGTGAAACTTTGACTTACAAAGATTCAATGATTTCACTAAGGGGGTGCAGCTGTTAGATTCTACAAGACAAAAGCAAAATTCAAAAACATAATGCAGTGCTTGAACACACAACATGGCATGATTAGGGAAGAATTCAGCAGCGGTTCTCAGCAATTTCATTGTTAATGCAACCCAAAAGCAATACAAAAATAAATCAAAATTCAATTCTTCCCATAACATTTAAGTATGGCATGTCAGATTTTTCCCTTCAATATTTTGTGATCAAAATCCACTAAATGCTTGGCAGCAAGGGTAAAGGCATTACTTTTCAAAAAAAAAAAAAAGATTATGTGCAGCTGATTCTGGTATTTACAATTCAAAGCAGACACTGTCGATCAATTTAGTGATCAATCCAGCTTGTCCCTAAACAGACACAAACCATAGCAAACACTTTTCAGCAGCAGATGAACTTTTGATGACATTAAAGCTATTCTGTACTATTGCTATGCATTTTCCTCCTCTTGCATTAATAACTTTGCTGGAATTCTGTCAGACAAGTTGTATTTAAAACACCTGTCTTTCACAAGGCCCCAGTGTTCTCCAGCTGATGTAATTTGGCACCTGGGTCTCCACCAGCTGCAGTGCCTGGTTATACCATCTGATGTTGGTATCATCGAACATGCCCACATAGATTTGTTTCATTCTATAACACTTGTCCGTTTGCATGATTTTAAGGGGTGAGGATACTATGTTTGTGTGTAGTTTTCAGCTGTGTGCAAAATCCCTCATAGCATTCAGGAAACTCCACAGTGTTCCAGGATTAGCTGAACAATTATTTTGGCCCAAAGGAATATACAATTAAATAGCAACAGAGGACAGCTTCACTTAGGATTTGTGTATTCTAAGCAGATGAACTGCATCAATCTTCAAACAAATTCAGAATTACTTTGTACTTCTCAGCAGCATTACACAGAACATTTACTTTTCCTGACATACATGCACAGTGTGTGCAACTCTAAAAGGGCCACCCTGCCACAGACGAGCACTGCAGCTCTGGACACACACCATGTACCCTCTGCTGTAGACATTACGCTTTTCATTAACTATACCAGTGGTGGGAAGTACAGAAGGACAATTGCCCTACATTTTTCACATATCTATACTTAAGTAGATTTAGCCATGAATACTTTAGACTCTTAATTCACTATATTTTACAGCAAATATCTCAAACTTCTAGTCTACTGCATTTCTACATGGTGATGTGTTACATATTACCACGAAATGAATGGTTTGTTCTTTTTGTATGACACTTTTCAGTGAACACGAATGAATCAGTTCAGCAGAGCTCCACAGGAACACTAAGACATTCATATGTTAATCAGGGAACTCATTTAGAAAAATGCATTGTTAATGGTGGAACTCATTTGAAAAACATTATTTTTTAATGTCTAAGACAAGGTAAATAAGCTGCATTGATTCATTTTTGAAGGGCTTCATTCCTTAGCTGTTGCTATGAGTCAAATAAACATGACCTTTTATACTATGCTTTTAAAAATCATATCCTCACACCAGTCAGGTCAGGTCAGGGAGCATGCACTGGTAGAGCATGTTGCTGCATGCACCACACTACAAGACAGCTTGGCAGCCCGGTTGGCAACCCCCAAGGCAGACACACGGTCCAGTCCCACCCTCCAGAAATGACCATCTATTTGCTGCAGCTAGGAGTTACGTGGCCGATTCTTGGCCTGGTCCTGCCACTCGAGTCAAATCACCCTGTGGGAATTGTGGCACATGTCCATAGTGCCATAACTGACGCTCCCTCACAATGCAGGTATTGTGCATCATTCGAGACTTCGTGAGCAACCACTCAATTGACACAAAGTCAAACCAACGGTACAAAGAGACACAGTACTGACGGAGTCCAAAAGCAAATAACAAATTAATAACAACTAATAAATAACAAATAACAATAGCCATGATTATAATCCTCTTCTTGAGTTCCAGTATGATACCAATTTTCTAGTTTGGTTCCTCAGATTAAAAAGTTTAAGAACCCCTGGTTTAATGCATGTTTAAAATGCATGTGTGATGCCTTCCACTGCTTTTGTTTAGATGTTTAAAGTGCAAGTGAAAGTAGCACCTTTTTGATTCATGATTCATTCTATTTAGAGCCATGTCATTGCCAAATGGAAACTCTGTCATTGATCATTCTCGTTCATCACACAAATACAATACAGTAACAACACATCTATTTTAGAATCTATTAATGTTTCGTACTATTCGTTACTGGAATGGATTTAAATAGATTATATAAACATAATATTAAACTAAGCATCCATCCCAGCACCCACCATTGACCCAATTCGATCCTTATGAATATAAACCTGTGCAATCAGATCTAAATAAATAAATAAATAACTTTTGAAACAAAAATAAGATCAGACTTTAATATGTTACTGTGCCACAAAACAGAAAATGGATGATCTATCAAAATGAGAGCCAGAGCCGGCCTTAGGGTGAAGCGAACGAAGCGACCGCTTCGGGCCCACAGCTGGAGGGGGCCCACTGCGCCCAAGGTTTTTTTTTTCCTGTGATGCGACGCTGCTGCGGAGGGCCCAATGGAGCAACAGACTCCTTCACTCCAACCTCTATTACAAATTTTTTTATATATATAATTCACGGCAACATATTCCATCACCTAATTACTCCACGTGGATATCTCCACTCGGCACTCCAATCTTTATTACGCTTCACTCAGGCCCACGCGCCTGTTGCCGCCTCCACGGCTCATCTGTGCCTCTGTCCTCAGTAGGCGGCCACTTACGCATCAGTCAGGGCCGCTCCGCTGCACTGCATTCTCGACAGAGCATAAAAGGGGCCCTTCTCTTCGTAAAGCCATCACTTTCCTTCATATCAATATATTTCCATTTTGTTAGAAAGAATATCTTGTAGATAGTAGTTAGGCCTTGCCGAATTTCCACAGTTTGAAATTATTGTATTCCAAATGTCTTCAGTTCCACCGCCAGTACGACAGTCTGCGCTGACAGCCTGCAAATTTGGCTCCTGTCAGTGTGTTACGGTTACGGTTGTCAGTGTCAAGCGGAAATCGTCAAAAAGTGATGGTTGTAGATGCCGGGAAAACGCATTTCTGCAGCTCAGAATGCAGGAAATCGCTTGGTGGCTGGAGCTCTGCCCCGGACCCCCTAGCTGCAGGGGTCGGGCCCTGTAAATCAGTTTGCTTCGGGCCCGAAATTGTCAAGGGCGGGCTCTGGAGAGCCTAGTGGTGCAACGAAAGGAAAAACTTAGACTGAGGATATGACTTCAGCTGAAGTTCTGCTGAACCTAAAAACATTGAATAGCAGTGAGTTCAACAAAAACACAGGGATATAATTGGAAACTCGTTAAGGGTAAATTTCAAACAAACATAAGGACGTTTTTCTTCACACAGAGTACCATAAAACATGGGATAAGATACCAAGTAGTGTGGTAGACAGTTGGACTTTAGGGACTTTCAAAACTAGACTTGATGTTATTTTAGAAGAATTAAGTGGATAGGAACATCTGGCTTTGTTGGGCTGAATGACGTGTTCTTGTCTAGGTTGTTCTAATGTTCTAATCAAAGGTCAATAAGGTACTTCAACTTTTACTAGAATACATTTTTGCTCATTTATTTGTTCTTTTGCTTAAGTAAATTGCTTTAGTACTGCCTCCACTGCTGAACTATCCAGTATTTGGAATTGCTTTTAGAATAAGTTAAAATGTGCTATATTTTCATAAATATAACATTTTTTCCTGCTACATAGTAGTAAACCCTCTTCAGGCATTACTGTTACAGTTTTAATACATCTCCAACAATAATAACATTACTCTCACATGACTGTAACTCCACTCAAGCATCTGTCTAGATCCTGTACTCAGCATATTAGCTTATTCTATACTTAATACAGAATAACCTTAATGCTGCATATAAGTTTCTGAAAAAAAAATTGTTGTATTGCTCATGCATATGATTTCAATGAATTTTTAAGTTAAATAGTGCCTTTCTCCCCTAATTTGTGGCCTAATTTGTACCAACTCATATACTTACTTGGATATTAGCTAGGAAACTGCCTCTTGCTCAGCCATGCCTCCTGCAGCTATTCACAACTACGAATGCTAATTGCTAATTACAATTATTTTATCTACAGCTTACTGGAGTCCATCTATCCATCCATCCATTTTCCAACCCGCATATTGAAACGTATTAAATCGGGATTTCCATGCTCTTATTACAGAGAGGTCACTTCCCTAGTTTTGGTGCTGCATGTATGTTTTTTTTTGTTGTTTTCACTTGTGCTTGGTAACTTGTTTTAATGATTTTCATTAATAATTCTTGTCATTGTTTACTTCAGAGTTTTGGCTTTTTTGGCCTTAATTAGGTATTTGCCTCACTGTATAATTTGTCACTGTTTTTACCCTATTGAGGTACAGACATTCTTTCGTTGACACATTCTGTTTGTCCTCCAGTATACCATGTTACTTATGACCTATAAAATGCAACTGCCAACTGTTGTCTTGCACTGGTACAAATCCTTTATGACTACATACAGTTGTACTCATAAAAAGCAGGTAGCAATAGCCACTCATCCCCATAATTTCTCTTGTTAGCATCTTGGCTCCATTCTGCAAAGCACATGAATGCAATAGACAACAAAGCTAGAGTACTAGCTGGTTCATCACATTGACTTCTATACAGGCGGATATTAGCCATGGATGACTCTTTTTTAAGTACATCTCATGATGGATACCCATTTTATACCCTACCTTCCTTTTTCAGGATTCTGCCTTTTTATAAAAACAATTGTTTTATTTACACTGTAAAGAAGTAAATACAGTTAAACACAATGAAATTTTACATTTTCTTCTGTTAACATAACAATTAAAAAGTGAATATTTTATACAAAAGTGATATTTGTGCACTTTTTCTTTTGTGTTTTGCATTTAGTTTTTTTGCTTGTTGATTATGTATTTAATAGTACATCCATTTAAAACCATCAGTTATTTATTTTTGTACTTTTTTTCTCACAAGCCAAGAGCATCATTTTTTTCAGCTTCGAGCATCCTCTTTCAAACGGTTCAGTGCAGGCCCTCCCCACCTAAGGGTTTAGAATACAATGTCAATCATGATACCATGGATTCCAGTAATCCCTCTAACTTATGATCTGTATATCAGCTGCAGATGTGACCTTTCCTGACAATAAGCTAGCAGCCCATGTTTTTATTTTATTTATTATGTTCCATGAAATGTCATTACTGGGATGACATAGATATCATACTGTCACTGATAGTCTCTGTAATCAGGGATCATCTAACAGAGGAATGAGGGGCTGTTATATTTTTATGAGTCATTATTACTTTTCTTAGAGGCAAATTTGACTTTTGGACAAGACTGTGCATTTGATGGAATTTTGCCTTTAGAATGCAACATTCGTTATAATCATGAGTTGTGGTGAGGCAATTGTTTGACATAGTGAAGAATGCCAACTGAATCAAGAATAAGTAGACAAGATAAAAAATGAAATCCTTAAACCTAGCAGTCACATAGGGAAAACAAGAATATGCTCTTTATGTCTGCTATTATTTCAGAATACTCTATGATTCTTTGCTCAGTAAACATGTTAAATTGATCAGTGTGACACAAAATTCAAAACAGATAGCTAACTCTGACATTTTAGCCAAAATGAGCAAATACACAATAGTTGCAAATCTACAACCTTTTCTTTTGAATATCTCCAGCAAACAAGCAAACCTGACAGAGTAGCACAGTGTAAAACACAGATACATCTTGCTGAATGTTAAGACACATTGGATGTGCCGGAAAAGAATGGCAGAAAGTTTCTACATCAAAATATGAGGAAAGTGGAAGCAGTTAAGTCTAAGGGAAAGAAATAAATACAGCCTGTGTGCCTGTAGTCTCAAACAAGAACACCAAAAAAAAATGAAAAAGGTGAGCAACACACCATTGGAATTTCTCCCAAAACCTTCCTTTGTCATCTTTTTCTCATGTTCTCTTTAATTAACCAGGTGAAAGCCACGCAGGACTGACCAGACTACCCTATTCTTCTCCTTGGAGGCAATTACTGGGTGCTTACAGACTGCCATACCTCATACACTTCCCACGGAGAGCACCTATAATGTATTTACATGCACTACAAGCTCAAACCACCTTATCTTAGGTTAGGTAGACTTTTATTATCCCAGAGAGAAATTTGTTTGCAGCAGGTAAGTACAAAATATAAGGCACTAGGGGGTTCCCCCGTGCTTGCTTCGCCCTGGCAATTCCCCCGGCCTGTGCTACGCACCAGCCACTTTGTGTCTCTGCTGCTCGCGTTGTGAAGAGGAGGGCTGAGTGCACCCCAAGGAGACTTGGTTGCTCCCCAAAACCCCTCTTAAAAGGTGATATAATGGGAAACAAATACAGTTTTTTTTACTTCCTCTTTGCTCGATTAGCTGCTGGCTTGCTGCTGCTGCTATGCTGCGTGATCTGCATCTCACACAGCGCTTCAAACATTTAAAAGCCAGTACAGCAACTGTCCTACTCTTTGTCTTTTATTTCCAGCCCCGGGCGTGGTTAAATCTTTTGGCACAAAGTCCCATCTTGTGAGAGGTGAGTTCTTGTTTATAATTTAAAAACGGAATAAGAATCTGAAAATATAACAATATCACATTAAAGTGTCGATAAATTCTGAAAAGAATGGTACCAAACATATACAGTATATGTAGGTTTTAAAATAAGCCGGATTTAAAGCATGACAAAAAACGCCACATAAAATCGTTGCAGAAAATCGGTGCACTTTTAGGCTTAGAATTTTATATAGAGAGAGTAGATTGTTACAAAGTTACAAGAAAATAGGTCAAGGAACAAGAAATGACAAACATTATTATCATAAGTTCACATATTGCATGATCAATACAAATAAGAATAATTACCTTTAACAGTACACTAAAGAATAATTCATAATTCAACATATCCCTAAAAGTAACAGAAATCAAAATACTCATAGGTATAGGAATAAGAGTTTTTAAATCTGTTCTAATACAGCTCAGTGACAGAGATCTGCTGCAAACCTCTAATTTTACTGCTAATTTTTACAAAGTTGTTAAGATAGTTTATATTCTTAATGGTGAGTTTACCAAACCACAATATGCAAGCAAATGTAACAGATTCAATAAAAGACTCATGAAGTGTCATTATGGTTTTCTCCAGTTTAAAACTAAATTTAAGCATCAACATATGCATCTTTCAAAAAATGCCAAAAAAAAAAACCAAACAAATCGGTCATCATTGACAGAGTGAGTGTAATGGGAGGAGTAAAAAGTACATTTATGCTCTCTTTGATTTCTATCTGTGAATGGCATCTGTACTTGAAGATACCTTATTAAGTGTCATTATGACAGAGCCAGTGGAGTAGCTAGGGGGGGCAAGGGGGGACATCTGTCCCCGGGCGCAGCATCCAGGGGGCGCCAAATTTCCCTTCCCCATTGCATTTTGAGAAACAGGAGGGGGCGCGAAATCTTCAGTTGTCCCTGGGAGCTGAAAACCCTAGCTACACCTCTGGCCAGAGCAGCCCTGACATTTGTGAGCCTCATTTTGGCATCACAGATGACTTGTACATTAATGGAATGTAACTGCTAACAAAAGCAGCTTCATTCTAGTCTGGTGCCCTTATTGCAAAATAAGTGCAGTCAATTGCGCCAATTACACTGAGAAAACGAGACACTACTGCAAATTGCATTATGTTGACCCGTGGTCCCATACCATAAGGAAACTGAATGTAGCACGTTGTCACTCAGTTTTCAGCTTCCAGCACAGTGGACATGATGGACCTGAAGCTTAGCTATGATATTCCTGACATTCCAGGTAGTTACCTCTGGTAGCTGCCTGTTGCCAAAAAGCCAGATGTTGTTAAAACCTGGATATGGACAGTCTGTCTTGTAATCTGTCTTTCTAATAACAGGCACACCTTGGCACATGGATCCAAGAGATTGGCTCTTGGAAGCCTAAATCATCTCATAAGCCAGTCATCATAATGGGCAAAACATAAAAAACATGGTCTTCACATACAGTATGACCATTTGCATAATCTTTAAGTAGTGCAAAACAAGCCAATGAATGTCATACCATTTGGCTGTGAACAGGCTGTAGAGATGAGATTTATTGCTTTATGTACTGTATATATGAAGTGAATCAAATCTGCATTTTTACTTAATGCAATTATTGACAATAAATGATTGATTTCTAATTCTGAGAAGTGGCAACAGGTAGCCAATATACACTGAGCAAAAACCTAAGTAAGCTCTTCAGTGCAAAAATGCAGCATTGGCCTTCTTGAAAGGCAAATATAATAGAGTCTGTACATAATATTTATTACTTTTGAGATTTAATGTTTGTTTAATCAAAGTACATTATAACGAATTGGTGATATAGTATTATTATGTGCAGGAATTGTCATATAGATGGCTTCACATTTCCCTATTTTACCAAGGATGTCATCAGTTCCCTGGGCTTTCTCTGAAATGTTCCTCACACAAGGGTCAGCATTGCCAAAAATATGCACAAGTTCCCCTATTAAGTTTTCCTTTATAAATCCTGTCTGTGCTGGGAAAGCTTGATAAAGGAATTAAATATGAAAGTGGTGGAAATAATTGTCACATTTATAAAATGTTCGTATGCACTAGAAGAAATTTAAAGTGTGTGTACACAAGTTTTATTAATCTGACCCCTGTTCCCACGTTTTTCATTCTTATTTTCTTAATCACTCTCTTTTTGTGACTTTTTATCTGGTAGCTATAATTAGGTATAAATGAAGGTTACTAAATGTAAATTTGGAAAAGGTTTAGATGTTCTCATTTCTAGGTAATGCGCAAGGGGAAAATATATACATGAATAAATGGCTAATAATGTTTTTGCTATGCTCTATTAAAATTCAAATCTTAGCCACTGAAATGGTTCCAGCCTCACCAGAATCTTCTTCCATAGTATATTATGTCGAATAAATATTCGTCAAGATTTTGTTACACTGCTCCTTTGATATCAAAACAATATCCCTGGTCCTCACCCTTACTGAGAACAGGCTATACGACATACTTTTTCTAATATGTTAATATTTGTTTTGAGACTGCTTAAGTTATTCTTCTTAAAAATCACCCATCACAATCCAGGTCCATAATCTCCTCTACGTTGTATGAGTGGGGGGACCTTTTTCCAGAGATGAGAGCTGAAATAATTCCAATCACATGTTAGGTGTTTCAGATATAAACTCACTTCATGTTTGGCCTTGTGGGTTTCTCCCAATGATGACTTTGCAGTCTAACCATCAGAATGACAGACATCTCTCTTTGCTAGACATGTTGAAAAATGTTTGATGTCAGGTCAGGTTATCTGACTGCAAATTTGATAATTGTCCCATAAGTGCTTTGGTACTGGGGAAATTTTTCAGCACCCATGTGCTTGTATATAGTATTTGTTATACATTTTCCATTGCAAGCACAGAAATCCACAAATAATTCACCAGTATCCCCCTTTCAGTACCCAGTATATGTAATACAGCTAAGCACTCTGAACAGTTATTTGGTTCATATGGCCAACAATAGTCATTGTTTTATTCGTTGCAACTAAAAGTTAGAATGAGATGCTTGCTCAAGATATTTCAAGTGTGTGGCACAGATCAGCCTTCTTCCAGTGACAATGGTATTCACAGTTGTCCCACTATGTATAGCTGGTACTTTCAAACTCCTGTACAAGTTCTGACTTCTTATCATTCAGTAAAGTAACATTTCATGTCCCAATATCCTACCTCATTTTTCCAGGTCTAGTCTGTCCAGGTTTGCCTGCCTGGCACCTGGGATTTCACCTGATCTCAACCCTGCTGAGACAAGACATCAGCTTAATTTAAAAGTCATTTGCCTTTAACAGGTTAACTTGCCACTAAAGTTCTGCCACCCAAAGGAGATGAAATCTAGTCAAATAAATAAATAAATAAATAAAATCCAATAATCTCAAATGCTAAATCAAAATTCTTAGTCAGGAAAACTCATACAGAGAATCAATAACCAAAAAAAAAAAAAAACAGTAAAGAAAAAATGCACTGACAAGTCTTTTTAAAATGCATCTGCAACATCAGACAACCAGAAAGTGTACAAGGCTGACCGTTTATATCTTAGACCTGTTGATGTCACACACCACATACTTACTGTTGATTTTGTCAACACAGCGGAACCTAAAGTAAAACAAAATTGCATCATTGAAGAAATACAAAAAAAAAAAAAAAACATAATGTTAACTACCCTAAAACAAAAAGCAAATGTCAGAAATAAATTCCTTTGACTTCAAAACTTTATTCTAAAAAATAAGGAAAAAAAATAAATAAAGAACCTGATCATAACAACTAGAAACTCACAGGAATATAGTCAGGGTGTGATGCCAAGGATAAGTTCCAGAATTCTTGTTCTGTGTCAGGTTCTCTTGCTTTTAGTAATCCTAGTAGTAGTAGTAGAAGTAGTAGTAGTAGTAGTAGTAATAGTAGTAGTAGTAGTAAAAGTAGTAATAGTAGTAATAGTAGTACTGGTAGTAATAGTAGTAGTAATAGTAGTAGAAGTAGTAGTAATAGTAGTAGTAGTAGAAGTAGTAGTAGTAGTAAAAGTAGTAACAGTAGTAGTAGTAGTAATAGTAGTAGCAGTAATAGTAGTAGTAGTAATAGTAGTAGTAGTAGAAGTAGTAGTAGTAGTAATAATAATAGTAGTAATAGTAGTAGTAGAAGTAGTAGTAGTGGTAAAAGTAGTAATAGTAGTAGCAGTAGTAGTAGTAATAGTAGTAGTAGTAATAGTAGTAGTAGTAATAGTAGTAGTAATAGTAGTAGTAGAAGTAGTAGTAGTAGTAGTAGTAGTAGAAGTAGTAGTAGTAGTAGTAGTATTGTCATGTGTACAGAATGCTGTGAATTCCTGCTTGTTTGTCCAACCAACATTCAATATGTCACCCTTCTTCATCTCAATGATGAATAAAAGATAAGAACAGTGTGTGTGTGTATATTCTGTACCAAGGAGAGCAATCTCTTTATTTGTAAATGTTTTCTTATATATTATTCATAAAGCCGAATAAATTCTAAACAGTTACTTTAGAATCACTGAAAGAAGTGCACACTGTTTTAATATGCTTTTGGAAAAGTCTTTGTTCAGGCCCTTCCCTTTATTTGCCAAGGGGAACCCTAGGGGGAACATCCTCTGTATTATGAGTAAGCAAATTGTGAGAAAATTAATACTAGAAGAGTAACATTTTTATAACTGAAATAGCAAATGTTCACATTGTATTATTTCAGATTCCATATTGAAATAAACTTTATTGGAGTAGCACAGGATGAGGATTTGATTGTTTTGAGCCTTATACTTTTAAAGCCAAAGCATATAACATTAGTTGGTTTACGTTTGTTTATTTGAACAGGACAGTTTTCTAGTTATTTTCTGCATTTGCTCTCAAAGGCTCTGTGATCTCTATATCCCAATGTATGTGTATATACCAGACAACTTGTTTACCATCTGTGTTTTGCATTATATTTAATAAGCAGTGTTTAAATAACAGCTGCATACAAAGTTTTCATCTCAAGAAATAGAGTAATTAAGGGTCTTTACATAGCACAGCATTTCAAACTGCTAAATACCAGCAGCTTTTTAGAGGAGGCAGCAGATAAAATATTAAGAAATTACATAGTTGCTGTAAAGAGTATAATGCTTCAGTGACTCAAAAGACCAAAGATGACTAAAGATAGATAATTAGAGCAAAGCCTGACCTCAGATGCTCAGACACTTTACCAAAACAGCTGTGTTTTTTTTCTGTTATCTTAAAATGATATTTGCCATTAAGGACTTGATGCTATTTCACACTATTAATTTAAACAATCAAAGGACAAGTCTGTTTTCCGACTGGATTTTTTAATGTCAATCCTGATGGACCACAGATTACAAGGATACTATAGAAGTGATGCTAGACATAGCTAAGGTCAAGGTCAGAAAAACAATAAGAAAAAAGATTTAGCATGCACAGATTAAAGAGAATACGCTAAATTCATAGTAAAAACAAAACTAGAGTCAAAACCAATGTGTACTACTTTGCTTCTCTTTGTTCTCATTATAATATACTTGAGTTTGATATGTCTGTGGCGACACTGTATTGTTTGAATCACAAAATGACCATGAGGGATAAAGTGGTGGATTAAATATTGACCTTTCATTTTTAGTTAAAGTCTTGTGAAAGTAAAGATATAGGTGCAACCTTAGAGCACAGATTCTTCAAAATTTTGAAAAGTATAGAAATATCCCCCACTTATACTTGTGTAACTAATAACACTTGGTCAAATTAATTTAGCAAGGAATCTTTTTTTTTTTTTAACTCTCACCAATTATTGCACTTCTGGACAGGGATTAATACAACCATATTCATTTTTAATAATTTTTGTTTGTATTTTTTTTTGTTGTTTTGGTGATATCATCTCATTTGAGCTTTTGGGCTGTCATTTCGAAGTTATGGACACCGTGCTTTGTTTGAATCTTTGAGCATATACTACAAGACACAACAGTCACTCTATAAAAAATGGCTGCCACCTATTAAACCACAAATGAAATTTATGAAAATAAAGGAAAATTTTCACTAGAAATTTGTGCTCAAGCAAACAAACAAAATAGGTTAAGATTCTGGTTAATTTAGTTCTGTGCCTTTAAATTTAGGGTAATCCTTTGTAATAATAATAATCCCTTTGTGATATAAGTTTTAGTGTACTGACCTTTACTAACAACTTTGAATAGTTTTCTGACTACTCCTAAAGAAACAACTTACTTAGTATCTGTCACACATTCTCTTTGCTACAAATTGATAACAATACTTAAACTTAGAGCCATATTATATAACATGGCCACCAAGAGATTTAAACTACATGCCTTCATAGTGATCAGCCACACAAAAACACAAACTGGCAGTGTGCATGCAAACAAAAATAGGAATGCCAATAAAAAAATAATCTAAGGAAAATGTGTTGTCAACAGCATCATCATTATAACAGTAATAATAAACAAAGATTTATGTGATCGATGTTCACAGTATGGACCATCTGAATGTTTGCTTTCTGACATTCCAGGGGATACTGTTACACATTTTTAAGGTGATAAGCAAATATATTTTCTTAAAGATAATTTTTAATCCATTATTTTAATATGTGTGACAACTTATAACAACTGGCTCAAAATGCCTTGGCTGGCTGCTACACTTCCAGGGCCGAGGCTCATAAAAGATTACACTAATCAACCCAGCACTCCGCGAACAACAAGTTTCCAAATCTCATTTCTCCAACTGACAGTTCAATGGCATTAATTAACAAAATCTAAAGATTAAAGGTGAACATATTGTAAAGAAAGTTGAATATAAATCTAAATAACTATATAAAATAAATAACTATATATCTATATGCCGTGAATTAAAAACTAATATTTACATAAATTATTAAATTTACCCTTCCTTTTTTCCTTACCCTATAATCTCTATAAAAAATACATACAAAAACTATCATAAAACAAACACACACAATGTTTGGGTTAGAACAATAACTGAGAAGATGGTGGAAAATAACGAAGCTCAGTTAAATCCTTCAAGTAAAATTAATGCAAAAACAATAACTGAAATGATGGCGCTATTCCAAAATGAATAAATGAAAAAAATAATAAATCAATCTCAACAATATAAATCCCATCCCATGTTTTCCAGATAAAATGAGGAGAAAATGTGACTGCTGGAATTCTCGTGGCACTAGTGATGGGCAATATAGAATCCAAAATATATCATGATATTTCAAGAAAATTTGTAATAATTATATTTATGATGATATAGAAAAAAATACTAAACATTTTATCGGTGATTGCAGCTTGCAGGTAGCAGCATGTATTCGTTCAAACAAAATGAAGGACATTTTCCATCCTTCTTTTCCAATGTGCTACTGTCTTTGATGACAGACTACCTTATTCGAAGGGTGAGTCTATTGCCGCAAGGTGCCAGCTGCAGCATTATAGTGCAATAGTAGTGACACAGCATTGTATACAGTGACACAGCATAAATCAAATGTTAAACACACAAGTAGCCTCTGTAGTGTTTTCCCTAGAAATATTGTGTAAAAGTAAAATATAACTGCTTAACACTTTAGTTTAACAAAACAATAACAATAACAGAAACTTAACCTCATCTAAGACCCTCCCCAATGGGATGACACACCGAAACACAATTGACGCATCTGTCAAGGGCATCTTATCCGTTGCCAAGGCAACCACGGCTTCATAGCACCACTCTGGTTAGCAGCACCTAAGGCCAAGTTTATACTTCACACGACGCAATGCGTATTCCAGTGGACGTTACTGCTACATAAATGTTGTACTATTTATACTTGTGAGTGTACTTTACATAAATCTGGAAGATTCCACCAGGGGGCAATGCAAGGTATCATCATGGAGAAAACAGGTTTTGGCTTCGCTGTGTTGTGAATTGCCTTAAACACCCATTAAGTTCCAAGGATACCTTGCCACAATATCTCTGAAAAGAATGGATGTTTAATGATTAAATCCATCAATCCAGGGATGCGCCCATTCCAGCTAGCATTGGGCACGAGGCAAAAGCAATCTGCGAATGGAACATCAGCTCATTGCAAGGTGAATACAAACACTCACATACACTAGCGTCATTTTAGCATCACCAAATTCCCAAACCTGCATATCTTTGGAAGGAAACCAGAGCACACTGTGGAAACTCACCACGAAAACATGCAAACTCCAGGCAGGGAACACCAGGGACGTGACTCCCTGTGAAATAGCAGTGCTACCGCTCCGACACCGTGCCGCCCCACATGTGTAATTATTAACAATATTCATTATTTAAATTAAGTTAACGATTTATCTGTAAAATGTAATATACATACTTTAATGCTTTTCATTATGAAAGTGATATATCACAGTATAAATCTAAGGATTCAAAATGTGCAGAGAGCTGGAATATCATACATTTAATGTATTCTGTGTGACAATTGCTGCTTGCCACTGCTGTCAATGCAGGAGGAAGCACCAAAAGCACGTAGCAATTAACAGCTGTGTCGATTTTAAGATGACGTTTATAACGGTCTACTTCAATGATAAAATAAACTATGAGATTAAAGTGGACATTTTGAGATTTAAGCTGAAATTTCTAACCGGAGCACACTTTGGAAACACACCAGGAAAACATGCAAACTCCAGGCACGGTTAGTTCTAATAACTCTGCTTTGGAGAAGAATCTGTCGGGATGGAGTGGGGCAAGGTGGCAGGGTGTGCAAGTGTTTTAAGCAAAGAAAGAAAAAAAATACTTTGGAATTGAGGACCCCCAACCCAGATAGCTTGCAAAATAAAGCACACTCAACAGGCTTATGCTTCTTATGGAAATGAAAATAATCTGTTCAAACAATTCATTTGAATGTATTATTTTTATTTTTCCTACCTGACACCTACTGGACTTTGTAGTATGGTGACAGTCATTACTCATAAAAAATAACATGCAAGTTTTCTATTTTGATGGTAAATGAAACTTACCAATAGCAATGTTCAGACGATGGCCAAAGCATGACAGTCTGGTCCAGTTATTAAAAGCGATGGCTTTAATAAAATTGGCCCTGCTGTCAAACACATCTGTTTGTCCTCTTCTAGATGCCATGAGTTAAGAAAATCACTTGCAATATTTTCGTCTGTGTGGTCCTCAGGAAAGAAACTTGTGTCAAGGCAGGAGATGTGTAGCTTCCAGTCGTTGCTGATGTAGTGCGTGGTCAGACTGATATATAATTCCATGTTTCGCCTCAACCATATCTCCATGGTTGAGGCAAAAAACTCCACTAACGATAATGTAGCTGCTAATTTGTCGTGGCATGTTTCACGCATCACAGGCAAGGATGTTTTTGAAAAATATTTTCTGCCTAGGATGTTATGTCTTGTGTTGAGCTTTTTAATCAGTTGCTTAAAGAACCTCCTTTTCCACAGTTTGGATTGGCATTAAATCCTTGGCAAAACAATATGTAACCTCATCAGTAATTTTCATCCACAGTTTTGTCTTCCTGTCATATGGAGTGCAACTAGTGAGTACTCCAGTGATGCTTGATTGAGTCATCTCAGGCCCGGCCTTAGGCATAGGCGAAGTAGGCGACCGCCTAGGGCCCCGGATCGACGGCGGCCAGGCCCCCGGCCCGCCCCTCCCCTCGCATGTTTAAATCACATGGGCCAGCGGGGGCGTTTCCGCGTGGGTGGCTCCGGGCGAAAAAGGGACGCAGGATGATGACTTCGTAACGTTACAAGAAAACGTCTCCTTGGTTTAATTTTCACGCATTTCGCGGAGCTTCCAGGGGGGCTCTGCCCCCCTCAGGGGGCCCCTGGACCCCCCTTTCGCCTAGGGCCCCATAATACCTAAGACTGGGCCTGGTAATCTGTTTACTTTTTGGCTGCACATCATCAGCTGTAGTATCTCCTCACATTCCTTCATAACCTGCTTGTACTGGACAGTGTGTTTTTGCTTCAACTGATGAAGTAAGTTTGTTGTGTTTAAACCTTTAGCTGTAACAGTTTTCTTGCATATTTTGCAAAGTACTGTGCTTTGTTGGAGGTCTGACCTCTTGTAGCCAAACCACATCCATATTACTGAATTAGCTCCCTTTTTAGATACTAAATCATCATCAGAGGCAGACACTCTGTTCTCGCTCTCAGACATGTTTGGGCTTCTGTCATTGTTGTGCATGCTAGGGAACACTAATGAAGTACATTGCTATATTATTGATATCGCGAGATGATACTTTTTTAACATGTAAAAATCTACACCAGTGTTATTGTGGATAATATGATATGGCACAGCCCTACTTGACACTGATAGCAGTCATCAAAAAACTGTATTTGCAAGTTGAAATCAAGATCACAGTGTATTAAGAAGTAGATCAAGATGGAGAGAGGGAACTAAGATTTAGACTCCTCTCTCTCTCTCTTTCTATGTATATATATATACTGTATATATATTATATATAAATATATATATATAATTCTAATATCAATAGGTGGTTACTTTTGCACAAGGAACAATTCACAATCATGTACTGTATATGTAAAACAACTAACAGAAACAATTTAACAGACCAACAAAATGGCAAAAATCATACGGCACTGCTATAAAGTTATATGTATCAAGTATTAGAAGGACAGCACATTTTGACAAAGTATATAACTCACAACATTTTCAAAAATGACTAATTATTTCCACTATAAAAGGGGTTTTAAGGGTGTAAAAATAAAAAAAAGTGTTATTCAATAAATATGGCTGCAAATATATATTTCATTGTAATATTTCTAAGCAAGACATTTGGGAAACATGAAAAAAATTATACAGATGGAACAATCTTAGCACAAGCCACTTTGTATTATAGATGGTCATGTATTGGTTGGATTAACTACAGATGACACTAAATATGGTCCCATTTGTCATATATGAGTGTATAGGGTGGGCTAAATCTTTTAGAAGATACTGTACTACAAGCCGTGTGCTTTTCAATTTAAAAAAAGCAAAAGTTTTCTTCAAATAAAAGGAGAAAACAGCAAATGGGCATTTCATTCTTGGAGTGAAGAAAGTTGCACAACCTGTCAGATGCACTGTTTACTTGGATGAAACCTGTATACTGTAGTGCAGATGGACTTATTTATGAATTGCTGCACCCAGCCAACATGCTAATAAATTGATTTGCAAGGTTACATTAACATTTAAATTGGCCCTGTATGAGCTAGTGACAGCTCAAAAATCTTCGTAAGTAAGGTGAAGCGTGGAAGTATTGATGACAACACTGTACAACTAGGAGCAGAAAAACTGATACAAAAGATTGAAATTAGATGATATAGCTATAGTATTGTGCTATGCAATGGACTGGCACCCTACTGTTTACTTTTCTACATCTAATGTTTCCAGGCAGGATACCAGCTCCTCAAGATCCTAGACTGAATAAAAGAGGATATACTTCAGGCTTTTTATTGAATTGCAATCTGAACAATCAGTAGTAACAAATAATTTTATTTTTGATAATGGCACATTCTACTTACTTTAATGGACATTTAAATATGGACACACATATGCAGTATATACTGTATATGGTAAATTTACATATGTGCATAAGTGCCCATATGTAAGTAGGCAGTTAACAAGCCGATAATAACCTTGTTTTTGTAATCCAGTTTAGTAAATTGTTCTGCAAACTTATGCAAAACTGGTCTTCATGATGGGAAACAGGACCCAAAGAATAGTGTGTAATTGCATGAGAAGCTTTGTCTGGGTTTGAACACTTTGTTTTTTTCATTAGACCGGTTGTACAATAAGAAAAGGGCAACTTGATTTGAATTACAAACCAAAAACTTTGGTTGATTGCATACAGAGAAATATCAGATTTGAACAATATAGTGCAAATATTTCAGTCACTTTTTTCAAGCACCGCAGTGTAAAGTTGAATACTTTAACTTATATGAATATGGTTAAGGACAAGAAGTATAAAGTATAAGTATAAAAGTAATATAAAAAAAGAAGTATAAAAAATAAAAGTAATATCAAGCATGCAAGGATCAAGAATGATAAAGCAGATACCGAATTGCAAAGGATCAAGCAAACTCAAGGTCTAAAGGCAGACACAATGTCAAGAGGTCTGACAAACAGCAGAAAAAAGCCACTATTATCTTGCTAACATATTTATATGAAGCTTTTTAGTGTTCTGTTTTTCCTCTTTCTATTGATTTAAATGTTTTAAATGCATATGTTTAATAATTAAGATTCAATACATTACATTTTACAAAAATAATTAAAATGTACCCCAAAAAATGGTAATTAAATATTTATTGACATGACTAGATTTCTCATTTTAGACATGAGTTATTGAGTGCTAGCCTAACAGAAAACAAACACTTTAATGTTGGATGTTCCTGTTGAGAGGGTTGGGCTACATATTGTAGGCCCACTCCCCAAGAGTAAAAATGGTTTTCAGTATATACTCTTGTCGGTTGACTATGCGACAAGATACACCAAGGTGGCGCTCTATGGAAGGCGAATGCATAACCTTCGCTAAAGCTCTCTCAGAGATGATTATGCATATTGGCTTCCTGTGCAAGATTTTAACTGACCAGAATACACCCTTCATCTCTCACATCATGAATCAGCTGTTTGAGAGCCTTGCAATTAACCAATTGAGCGCCACTGTTTATCGTCCACAGACGAATGGCCTGACTGAGTGGTTTAATAAAGCATTGAAACAGATGATATGGCAGGTACCCCATGACAACCTGGCCTCCTTGGATACCGTGCTACCTTTTCTCCTGTTTGCTGTTCAGGAATCTCCCCAAGCATCCACCGAGTTGAGTCCATTCGAACTTTTGCTCAGCCAGCAACCACACGGGGTGTTAGACATTTTTCGGGAGGAATGGACAGGGGTTTGTGAGGCACTTTGTGGGGGCAGATTTGTCAATCGAGTCATTTCGCTCCAAGAACAAATTGTCCTCTATTGTGGTGGAACATATGCAGCACATACAGGAGATGCAAAAACATAATTATGACAAGAAAAACAGGCTCCGCAAATTTAAGAAGGGGGATTGGGTACTGGTGTTGATCTCTTCGGACACACATAAATTTCAGGCGAAATGGCTTGGCCCAGCAGTGGTAGAAGAGCACATTAGTCCAGTAAATTATAAAGTCAGAATTCCTGGTCACGTCAGCAGCAGTTGCTCAAACTGAAGTTGCTATTGGCGATAATTTGACGGATGCCCAGAAGGCAATGTTGCTGACACTAATCGGAGGGAACTCTGATGTCTTTTCAGCCTTGACTGGCCAGACAGAAACTACAGAACACAAGATAATAACTGCACCCAGTTTTACTGTACATGTGTCACCATATCACCTACCAGAGGCAATGAGGAAGATGATACAGGAGGAGGTGAAACAGATACTACAATTGGGGGTTATTCACAAAAGCAAAATCGAATGACGGAGCCCAGTTTTTCTGGTCTCAAAACCAGATGGCTCAGTCTGGTTTTGTATAGATTTCTGGCACTTGAACAAGATTTCCAAGTTTGATGTATACCTGATGCCATGTTTAGATAACTTGTTGGTGAAACTCGGGCAAGCCTTGTATACCTCTACACTGGATCTCATGAAAGGGTATTGGCAGATGCCCCTGGAGGAATCCAGTTGCAAGAAAACCGCATTCGCCACCCAGACGGGTTGTTCAAGTTCACCAGGCTCCCTTTTGGTCTCCATGGGGGTCCATTAACCTTTCAACGAATGATGGACCAGATCCTGGGTCCCCATTCCATGTATGCAGGAGTGTATCTCAACAATGTGGTAATTTTCTGTAATGACTGGAGATCTTACTTCATCCGCCTACAGGTGGTGCTTGACAGTTTGAGGCTAGCAGCATTGACGGCTAACCCTAAGAAGTGCTGGCTGGGTATGTCAGAAAACCATTACTTGGGGTATGCCATGGGAAAGGGTCTGCTCAAGCCTGGACAAGCTGGAGAAGGTGCTTGCATATCCACATCCTGAAATGCAGAGGCAGGTTCATGCCTTCCTCGGGCTAATGGGGTACTCCAGGCGGTTCATTCCGAATTTTGCACATCGAGCTGGCCCCCTTACTGACTTGATAAAGGGCAGAAAGAACTGCAGTGTGGACCAATGTCTGTGACAGAGCTTTCTCAGAATTAAAAGCTGCTTTATCTTCATTCCCAGTTCTGTAGAATCCGGATTTTTCGAAGGAATTTGTTCTGCGGATGGATACAAGTGCTTTTGGATTGGAGGCAGTGCTTTCTCAATGTTTCAAAGGGGAAGAACACCTTATCACTTTTCTCAGCAGAAAACTGCTTCCCAGGGAGTGCAATTACTCAACCACAGAGAAGGAGTGTTTAGTGATTAAATGGTCAGTAGAAGTCTTTCAGTACTACTTGTGGGGGTGGCGATTTACCCTGGTGACTGATCACGCCCCACTTCAGTGGCTCTAGAGACAAATATGCGAATGACTGGCTCACTCGGTGGTTTATTAGCTTACAGCCATTTGTTTTTGATGTTTGTTACTGGCCCGGGCCTGCGCACATCAGCGCTGACATTCTCTCATGCCTGGCTGAGCCAGTGTGGACAAAGCTAAGGGGGGGATGTGACATTTTTTTAACTCTTTTGAGGCCCTCCCCAATGGGGCAACACGCCAAAACCTTGTAGTTTTGCAGCACTACAGAGGCAATGTCAAGCTCACCACCTCCTCACGCAATGTGCCTGTCACCTGATGGGTGATGTGGGGAACACTATAACTTGGCCACTGACCTGTCCTGATCCCTGCCCATTTGCTGTGTCTGTGTGTAGTAGAATGGTAACTCCCACTGCAATAAATAACCTTGCTGTTCCTGTTTCAAGTAGAATAAAGCTTATTTTCCTGAAATCCTTAGACTCAGTCTCTTCTTTTGGGTGCAAGGCAGCAACTCACATGTCATAATACATAATGGTGTCACCTATGAAATCTGGAAAATAAACCCCATAATAACAAATTCAGAAAATGGCAGTACCCTTAAAAGTTTTAGAAAATAACAGTAGAATATTACCAAAATAGCAATAAAAAATGTAAAGACATTATAAAAGCTGCTAACTTATGAAAACAAATGCTTGAGCAAAGCCTTTAGACATTTTCCTCCTATTTATTCTCAAACTCACACCTGATTGATAAATGTATCTTTATATAAAAGCCACCAACATGAGGCTTAGATTTAGAAGTCTGAGTACTTTTAAAGGGCTCCACATAATTAACATATTAAAGATAGTATCTTGATGATTGGAGTCCACACCAAAATTCAGACCTCTGAGTACGTCATCATAAGTATCTTGATGATTGGAGTCCACACCAAAATTCAGACCTCTGAGTACGTCAAGATCATAACAAAAGAGGAGAAGTCACAGTAGCAGTCAAGACCATAGTGTGATACCTAGATCATGACAGAAAAAGATTTAGGAGTTATCTTAACACAATTTCCTTCCTCCTCTTTCAGGGAATGCACAAAGCAAATAAAAAATCCTACTTTAAAAAAATAAAAACATAGCATATTATATGGGCATATTATATGGGGTCATGGAGCTGAGATAGTGGAGTGAGGTAGAACCAGGCAGTGTGTATGAGCAGGAAAGAGACAAATCAGTTGAGAGCACATGCCACCGCTGAAGACCTGAATGGCATTGCAGAAGTGGCTACTGAAGATGACAAAAGTCCTTTTTTAGTGCTACTCATCAACAGTCGACTTAAAATGACTAATTTCGTCCCTGTGTCTCTCACACCCCCCAGGTCATTACAATATTCTATTATGCAGCTGTACAGAAACCTTAGTGATTGGTAAACATGGATATAGCGAAGGTATTAGAAATAAACTTGATCTTTAAGGCTTAAAAATCAACACGAAGGTAAAGAATTTAAGGTTAATTATTGACTTCAACCTAAAACTTAAATTGCATATTAACCAGATTACTAGGTCAGCATTTTTTCACTTAAGGAATATAGCAAAAGTTAGGCCTCTTATAACTTTACAAGATGCTGAAAAATTTGTTCATGCTTTTGTTTTTAGTTGACTAGATTACTGTAATGCACTCCTAATAGGACTACCTAAGAAGGGCATCAATTGGTTGCAATTAGTGCAAAATGCAGCAGCCAGAATCTTAACTAGGAAAAGAAAACTTAAGCACCTCTCACCAGTTTTAGCATTGTTATATTGGTTACCCCATGTCATTCAGAATTGACTTTAAAATACTACTAATGGTTTACAAAGCCTTAAATAATCTTGCTCTGCCATATATTTTGAAATGCATATCTCCCTACACTCCAAGTCGTAAGTTTAGGTCTTCGAATGGAGGTCTGCTTATAATTCCAAGAGCTAAACTTAAAAGAAATGGTGAGGCGGCCTTTTGCTATTATGCACCCAAAATCTGGAATCCTTTACCGATAGAAATTAAAATCCTTTATTTTAATATGGCTTTTTGATAGCTACATTTTAGTTGTATTCCTGATAGGCTATATGGGCATTGAATTATCATATACTTCAGGGATCCACAATCCATATTAATCTCTACTATTCTCTGTTGTCTTTTCCTGGTTCTTCTGTGGTGGCATCTGCACCACCACCACCTGATCAAGTCACCATACAGCCCCTTGCATTCATGGATTGAAGGCAGGTGTCCCTGATGTCCACAAGATCAACATCATATTTGACATTTATCAACATCATACTGTCAACATCACATTTATCTATCTAAAAAAAAATAAATAAATAAATAAAAATTTGAATTTCCCCTTGGGATTAATAAAGTATCTATCTATCTATCTATCTATCTATCTATCTATCTATCTATCTATCTATCTATCTATCTATCTATCTATCTATCTATCTATCTATCTATCTATCTATCTATCTATCTATCATCAAATACTATCATGTGAACCCTGAAAACCAAGAGGACTGATTTAAGAACATTTATGTTAGGTAGAATGCCCAAGGAGTGTTGGGTGGTCTTCTTGGCATTGGATCCCCTGCAGATTTTGTTTTTTTCTCCAGCCTAACTGGAGTTTTTTTTGTTTTTTATGTTCTCTTCCATTTGGTATTATGTCAAGTACAGCCATATTCCATAGGGATATAGAGCAGATAGATAGATAGATAGATATAGAGCAGATCCTGCCCAGGGCTCACAATATGCACTGCGATTCACATGATATCCTGGTGACAGAGCCTCGAGCTCTGGGAACACTTTGTTGCATTCCTAGAACATCTTGAAAATTACAGATTGCCAGGTCATAAAGAGTAGTACTAGGGTGTTGTACCGTGTTAGCCATTATGAATGTAGAGAAAAGCCAAGCAAAATGACACCTTTTATTGGCTAACTAAAAGAAGGGGCCTGAGTTGCCTCGAAAGCTTGCATATTGTAATCTTTTTAGTTAGCCAATAAAAGGTGTCATTTTGCTTGGC